>NC_091470.1:341361730-341661730 GCF_036971445.1 Narcine bancroftii | reverse complement strand
TAAATGGTGCTCTTTAAACGACTGTATGAATGTTAGAGATAAAGAGACAACATGTTAGTCTGTTTACAAAAGAACACTTCTCGCTTGTACTGAGCATTTGATAACAAATAAAATCATATTTAAAAACTCATTCCCTAAGATTTCAGCATCCATAGTCCATCTGTAGGACACACATCTCCTCACTTGTCAGGAAGGCCCTTCACCAAAGCATGGTCCTTTATCTTTGCTATGTAAGTACACTGTTTGACCAGCTGAGTTTCTCCAGGATTGTGTTTTTACTTGTCCTATATATTGTTTGTCTGCATGTGCGTTATGCTGGATGTGTGTCTATGTATTTTGCACTGAGGACCAGAGAACACTGTTTCATTGGGTTGTACTTGTGCAATCAGATGACAATAATCTTGATCTTGTGTTTCTCTGATTTAATTTAATTTCTGCGCTTGCAGGAAAGGACCACAAGATGGGGTGGGGGGGGCGGAGGGGGGGGGGGCAAGGTCTCTTACATTGTGCCAAAACCCCCAAGCAGCTGGAACATCAAAGGTTTATTTTGCAGTTGGTCTGGGGACAACTTAATTTTTGGCTACGAGCAGGTGAAAGTGAGACATGCAAGGGAATTAGGATTGTTGAAATCCTGTTGAAGAGAGTACTCAGAAGAGCAGTTCCTGTGGATGAGTGCACCATGGAAGAAGCTGGTGTGAGAAGTGGAAGTACAGGGGAGTGAGATGTTCATTTTCAAAGCAGACACAATAAAGGGAAGAAAAGGAGGAAAGGACTGATTAAGAGAAATTTAAAAAAAAAATGCAAAACTTTAAAGTTTAACAGTTTTAAAATGCCTTGAAAATATCTGTAGCCTCTGCAAATGTGAATAAAGCAAAGCTCAATGCTGGCTGAAACAAAACAGAAAATGCTGGAAAGTTTCAGCACTGAGGCAACTCTGTGGAAAGAGATCATTGAGTCTGTGACCCTTCAACGCATTACAAAGAACGAGACTCAGCACTTTTAGTGGGCTGTTTTTTTCCATGTTAGCGAGGCTAATCAGCAAACTTTAATATTGATTTTTCTTCTACTTAAATCATGGTCGCTGATGTCTCCTGTAGCAAATATATAATTACATGAAGGCATGTAAACCTACATATCAAACCCCAGTGGGTTAATTTGAGCAATGTTACTGCTCTAATTCTATTACCAAAATATAGAAATTTACATATAAAATAAACTTTCATTAGTTTGCAGTGAATCCACAAAACAAATATTAAACGACATAGCCTCTGACATCTCCATCTCAGGATCTAGGTCACTTGAACATTGGTCATGAAGCTGCAGTATGCAGACATCATCTACTTATGCTTATATTCAGGGGCCATGCTCCAAGTTATCATATGAGGAGCGTTTGACAGCTCTTGGCCTGGAGAATGAGGAGGGATTTCATTGAAACATTTCAAATATTGACAGGGCATGGACAGAGTAGATGTAGAAAGGTTGTTTCCCATAGCTCTAGAACAAGAGGACACAAGTTCAGGATTGAAGGCCATCTGCTCAGAACATAAATGCGTAGGAATTTTTTTCAGCTTGAGGGTGGAATTTGATGCCATTGTAGCTATTTAAAACAGATTGATAGCTTCTTGATTAACCAGGGCATCAAAGATTATGGGGTGAAGGTCAGGCAGTGGGGCTGAATGGGGATATGATTAAATGGCAGGGTAGACTCAATGGGCTGAATAGCCTATTTCTGCTCCTATGTCTTTTGGTCTTATAGTTATTGTTGAGTAGTTTACTGATGCTTAAGAAGAATCCATAAAACATAGGAATTTCACCAACCAGTCCTCATTGCACAACACAATGCCCTGTTAGTAAAGGTCCACAGTGAGAACCTTGAAGATGTTTGCCTTCTCAGGATCCACCAGTCAATAAAGGTAGTGATGCAAAATGATGAAATTCCCTGTTATTTCTGGTGCAGTGTTTGGCTGGTTGAGAAAAAGCATTTTTGAATATCATTTCTTTTATGTTTCCACCCATCACCTACCAGCCTCTGCCTCTCCCCTCCCTCTGACTTCTACACACTGGCTATCTTCCCTCTACGTTCTTAGTCCTGATGCAGGGCCCTGAGCTGAAACATTGACCGTTCCCTTACCTCCACAGATACTGTTTGACCTGTTGAATTCCGCCAGCAGTTTATTTTTAGCTCCAGAATCTAGCATTTGTAGTCCTGTGTCTTTGGGTCTATTGGTCAGAAGATGGGTAAAAATGTAAAGAGCAAAGAATGATTAAAAGATTTTGTTCAATCTCAGATTCCCAATTTTCCATAAATTTCTGAGGTGAATATTCTTGATTTACTTTTGGATTTTCAACTTTCTCACAAAGGTTTGCTATTTCTTATTTATAATATTTTATTTGATTTAAGAACAGCCTCATTAGTTAAGATCAAAAGTGATTGGGAACAGGATTTGAATCTTTAATTTTCTGATGAGGTTTGGGATTCCATTTGTAATTTGATTAATACTACCTTTCTTTGTGCACAAGGTTGTTTATTGCAATTTAAAGATGTCCTTAGAGTATATTTATCTAAAGCTAAATTTGCTAATTTTTATTCTGACATGAATCTATGTGACAAATGCTTCCTTGGTTCACGTGTTTTGGTTTTGCCTTACTCTAGAAAAATATTGAAAAGATATTTTTCACACACTATCAGTGATTCTTAAGGTTAAATTGGAACCTTGCCCTTTCATTACTCTGTTTTGGATTATCTGATGATCATGATGTTCTATTGACTTCATCTCAAAGCTGAATTTTGTCTCTTACTTCATTGTTAGACAGACATGCAATATTGATCAAATGGAAAGATAATACTCCACCTACACATATATACAATGGTTAAATTATATGTCCTGTTTAAGTTTAGAAAAAAAAATCAGATATGCCATTAAAGATTCAAGCACTAATTTCTTAAAAACATGTGGTCCTTTCATAGACCATTACCATAATCTAAAGATTTAATACTGATCTAAACTTCGATGCCATGTTGGCCGTTTCCGAGTTGTCGTCAATTGATATCCACATGTTAGGTTTTTTTAATAACATTGCTAAATTTGGTTTTGACCATATGGTTTTTTAAATCTTATTTTTCTTCTGCAATTGTATCATAAAATATAACTGTACAGCTTAATTTCTCTAATTGTAAATTTCAATAAAAATACTTTAAAAAGAAGAATGAGTAAAAGATTAATAAGGAAATGAAAATCAGAGAATGAGACAAAGTCAGCCAGTCATATAGCATGGTTGGCAATTGGTTCTGTGCACACTTAAAAAGGAAAAGAGTTATCAAAGTGACAGTGATCTGATAGAAAGTGAGGCTGGGGAATTTAATAATAGAAAACAAGGGAACGATAGATGAATTAAACAGGTGGTTTGCAAGAAACAACAGCTCAGAAATAGCTGTAAATCAGGACTTGGGAAGGAGAGAGGAACTTGGAGTAATTACATTCACTTGGAAGTGATGCTGAGTAAGTTATTCGAGAGCAATGCTCGAGAAACTCAGCAGCTCAAGTCTGAATCAATGCTGTTTGACCTGCTGAGTTTCTCCAGCCTTGTTTTTTTACTTTAACCACCATGTCTGCGGAGTTTCGTGTTTTTACTCAAGTTGTTGAAGAGCCTGAGAGCCGACAAATTTTGATGATCTGAGTGCATTAAACAAAGTGGTCACCGAGGTAGTCGTTGCTTTGGGTACAATTTTATGAAATTCCCTAGACTTGAGGAAGGTTTCATCAGATTGGAAAAAGGCAAATGTAATTCTTTCATTTAAAATGAAACGGAGGCAGAAAGCAGGAAACAATAGACTAGTTAGTTTAACATCTGTCAGAGCAAAAAACATTAGAAGCTATTATTGCTATAGATGTTGAAACAGGCCACTTAGAAACATTCAAGGTGATCAGGCAAAGTCAACATGGTTTTGTGAATCCAAATCATGTTTGAACAATCTAATGCAGTTCTTTGAAGAAGTAACATGCTTTGAATAAATATGTACATGGGTTTACAGAAGTTATTTGATGAGGTGCAATATCCAAATGTTATTGCAGAACATAAAAGCTCATGCTTAGGAGGTGACACATTGGCATAAAGAGAAGATTGACAGGAATTGAGAGTAGGAATAAGTGGGTCCTTTGCTTGTTGGCAAGATATAGCAAGTGATGGACAACAGCAAGCAGATGGAGCCCCTGAGTTATGCAAATAATTTGAGGTGGCATGGTTAGTGTAGGGGGTTCATGCAACGCTATTACAGCACCAGTGATTGGGTTAGAATCTGGCGGTTTGTTGTAATGATAGTGATCATGCTTGCATGGCTACTAGCAAGGCCTGATTATAGCTCCCGTTTGATTAGACTTGACTGCCAGCAGGAGGCTGATGGAGAGCAGGAGACTGAAGCATGTTTGAGCTGCAATGGAGGCTTGCAGCCTCATGGCATGCCTCATGGTGCTGTTTACAATAACTTTAGAGTAAAGTACCTTTTCCTTCATCCATGCGTTGACTAAGAACTCACACGTACGAATAGAAGATGAAACATGGTGTTAGAAGTGGGATGAAGGAAATTAAAAGGAAATACTTTAAAAGGTAAAATGTAAAGTCAGCAACTGATCAGTGAAGAGAAGCTAACAAAGAGAAAAATGCAAGGATTAAATCCATCAGTGAAACTTTAGTTGACAGGTAATGTGGCTGAAAATTGGAAAAGATTTAAACAGAAATTTTGATTGTATTTAATGGCATTTGGAGCTGACAAGAAAAGTGATAAAATGAAAGTGCCAGTTTCTTATATATTGTGGGTGATGAAGCCCTGGAGGTGTATAATAATTTCACATTTGTTGCTGAAGGAGACAAAATGAAACTGGAAAAAATAATGGAAAAGTTTGAGGCATACTGCATACCTAAACATAATGTGACGTTTGAGAGGCACAGATTTTTCACATGTATACAGAAAACAGAAGAAAGTATTGATCAGTATGTGACTGAATTGAGAAACAGAAGCAAAACATATGAATTTGGTAGACTGACCAGCTCACTAATAAAAGACAGACTTGTGTCTATCCAGATAATAGTGTAAGGGAAAGACTGCTAAGAGAGCAAAATTTAGACCTAGAAAAAGCCATAGCCCTCTGTAGAGCTGCATAAACTGTAAAATTGCAAGCAAAAGGGCTGTTCGGTGAAACTAGCTGTAACATGGATGCAATGAGCAAGAATAGACATAAACCATTTAACAAAAAGAGCGCCTAAGTGGAAAGAGAGGCATGGCCAGTGAACAAAAATGAAAGGGACAATTGAAAGTGGTACACAGCACCTTCCAAAAAAGTGTCCAGCATATGGTAAAACATGCTATAAGTGCCACAAAAGCAACCATTATACCCGTTGCTATAGGAACCAAGTGCAACAAAGCAAGGTTCATGCAGTAGATGAAAGGGAGATAAAGGAATTCTATGTAGATGTTATGACTGAAAGCCAGAAAGAAAACAGAGAATGGATGTTGAGATTAAAAGTGAATGACATATACACTTCAGTTAAATTGAATACTGGAACACAAATTAATGTAATATCAGAGACCAAAGATTTATGGAAAAAAAGTGAAGGTGACAGGATATTCAGGTACTGATATACCAGTGCAAGGAGAATGCATATTCAAAGTGAAACACAAGGACAAAGAGCACATACTAACATTAATCATGGTACCAAAGGATGTACAGGCCATACTAGATTTAACAGCCTATGAGAAACTGAACCTGGTAAAAAGAGTCCTCATTGTGGAAAGTGAAGGAGAGACAGTCTATGATGAACTCATGAAAGAGTACAATGACCTATTTCAGGGTTTAGGCTGCCTTCCAGGGGAACACACAATCAGAGTGAATAAACGTGTGCCACCGATAATACATCCATGCAGAAAAGTTCCATTTGCACTTCAAAAGCAACTAAAGGCAGAGTTGGACAGGTTGGAAAGCCTGAACATGGTTCAGAAGATAGATGAGCCAATGGAGTGGGTGAGTTCACTCATTGTTGTGGACAAAAAGAATGGAAAGCTTAGAATTTGCCTGGATCCAAGAAATCTAAATAGAGCAATAAAGAGAGTACACTTTAAGCTTCCAATGCATGAAGAAATGATATGACAGTTTGCAAATGCAAATATTTTCATAAAGTTAGATGCATCATCAGGATTTTGGCAGTTAAAATTGGAGGAAGCAAGTTCAAGACTGTGCACATTCAACTGTGATCAAGATTGACTCAATGGGCAGAAAGGAATTCTCCTGCACCTAATTTGTCTGCAGTGGCACTGAGCACCTGTAGGATCATACAGAAGGCCAAAAGAAACAATGGAAGAAACTTACTACCTTCAAACCATTCTGTGAAGCATCTTCTGCCACTCCTGTGCCAGAAATTGAAAATCCCTCATCAGTACTTCATAACCCACAGAAATAGAGAGGAAGGAAGTCATCCAAATCTAAAGGGTTGTCCAAGGAAAAGAAGAAAGCCAACTTTATGAACTAAAGAACACAGAAATGCTGGAGGAACTCAGCTGGTCTCACAGCATCCATTGGAAGATATATTACCGAAGTTTTGTGCCTGAGTCCTTCAAAGGTATGAGCAAGAAAGGGTGAAGAATGGCAGGAGGAGCTTCCACAAAGAATTATCAGCAAATAGTGTGGAGTTGGGAGACAGTGCAGAATTTGGCCTAAAAATTCTTTTGAATAACTCAAGATAAAAAAATCCTTAGCATTTAGAAATTGGCAACCGAGAACAGACCAACCTTGCACACATTTCCAAGTGTCTTATGAAATTCCTGACATTTTGGCAATATTTCTGTTTAGTTTAGCACATTCATTCTCCCACCAAAATTTGTTGCACGTGATATGAACCAAATAGTGCCACATGCAAAATAGGTTTTCAATGAGATTGTCAAACTTACTGGTCTGAAAATCAGTTTTAGACAAATTGAGTAAGAGCCTTACAGCATGGAAACTGGCTGACAGTCCCAACGTGTCCAGGTCAAGCAACGTGTTCTCATGCTATAGTCCCACTTTCCCACAGTGCGCCCACGCCTCTCCAATCCATGTAATTAGCCAAGTGTTTCTTAAAGGAAGCTGATGTACTTGCCTCTACCACTTTGTTTGGCAGCTTATTCCATATGCCCACCACCCTCTGAGTGAAGAACTGTCCTCACACTTTCATTCTAAATCCTGTCTCCTCACCTTATAGTTTTGCCCTCTCAACTTAGATTCTCCGGGTATACTAAACAGCCACTATTAACCTTATCTAAACACCATGACTTTATGGACTGTAATAAAAGATTCCTGGAGTCCTTCTATCACTGGGCATTGAGGGGCTGATAGTAGCATGAATAAAAGCTCTCATGACTGGAGGAAGAACAAACACTTTTATTAGCTTGTAACTAAGAGTAGGGTCTGATGAAGGCAAATGTCCAAAATGTTCTCTTCATTACTGTCTACCTGTGCTGCCATCTTCAAAGACCTGCACCCTGGGTTCCTCAGCTCCATAGCCTTGAGGGCACTGCTGTTAACAGAATGTGTCCTGCTCTGGTTTGATTTACCCCATTGCACTTTCTGAGTTGAACTGCATCTGCCATTCCTTAGTCCAGGTCTCCATCTGCTCTTGACCTTATTACAAACCCAGAGAACCTTCTTCACTGTCCACCATGGCCACATATAGTATTTTCATGTCAGCAGGCAAACTTACTCACTTTGCCACCATCGTCCTTGTCCAAATCATTTACATACATTAAAAAACACAGAAGGATCAGAGTACTGTTCCCTGGAGGTCATGGTTCTCCAGTCTGAAAATCTGCCCTCTACAATTGCTCTCTGACTCCTGTCACCGGGCCAATATTTTTAGATAGTTGGCTACTTGCCTCCTGTCCTGTGCGCCCCAACCTTCCAAACGAACCTATCATGTGACCTTTATCAATGCTTTACTAAAATCCACAGAGTGTTGGTGTAGATTTACATTGTACAATGTATTTGACAATAAACATAATCATTATAATTATTAAATAACTTCAACTGCCTTGGCCTTGTCTGCTCTTATTGTCACCTCTTCAAAAAAACTCCATCTAGTTCATGGGAAGTTATTTCCCACACATAAATCCATGTTGGCTCCTCTTAATTTTTCCCTTGCCATCGTAAGGTTTATGGATTCTATCTCTCAGCATCCTCTTTATCAATTTCCAGACCATTGACGCCAGTCTAACAGGTCTGTAGTTACCCAGATTATCCTTACAGTCCTTTTTAAATCATGGCACCATATTTGTCATACTCTAGTATTCCTGAATTTCTCCTGTCCTCAGCGAAGTTATTTTCCCCCAACAATTTCTATTAAAACTTGTGCTATTTAAAGAGCCAACATTCAAACTAGACTAAGTTCCCACTGAGAACTGTGATCTCCTACAACAATTGCAGCCATACAACATTTCTTCCATGACTCAGATCTAGAATGTCACAAAATTCTTCATTTTGGGTAGTATTTCAGATGCTAATATTGTTATATATTTAAATTAAAAAATAAATATATTAGTGCAAAATATAGAAAGTTAGGTAATGTCTGTTGTTCATCGTCCATTCATAAATCTAATCTGAAGGTATAAGAAGCTTTCCTTATGCCACTGGGTGTTCATCTTCCAGATTCCTGCACCTCTTTCTCAATGGTAGCAGTGTGAAGAGGGCATTGCCTAAGTGGTGAGAGTCCCTGAGGATAGAGGCTGCTTTCTTGAGACTGCCTTTTGTAGATGTCCTTGATGGAGTGAAGACTGTTGCCCATGATGGCACTGGTTGAGTTCAAAACTTACTGAATTTATTTTCCTGTCCTGTGCATTGGCACCTCTATATCAGACAGTGATGGAATCAGTCTGAATGCTCTCAACAGTATACCTGTAGAAATTTTCAAGAGTCTGTGGTACCATTCAAATTCTCCTCAAACTTCTCACAAAGTAAGTCAAGTTTATTGAAATCTGATTGTACAAGTACAACCTGGCAACATAGCATTCTCTGGTCCTGGGTGAGAAACATTCAGGCACACAACTAGAAATAAAACACATATGGACAAACAATACATATGCAGGACAAGTACTTTATCGATACAAATTAATAAACAAATATTGTTTTGTACAAATGAGAGTCTTGGATGGTTAGTGCGAGCAGTTCCCTTGATTGTTCAGCATTCTCACTGTCTGTGGGAAGAAGCTGTTCCTCAGCCTGGTGGTGCTGGCTCTTCCTGTGTTTCTTGTCCGAAGGGAGCAGCTGAAAGATGCTGTCGGCAGGGTGGAAGGGGTCCTCAATGATTTTGCGCACCCTCTTCAGACAACAATTCTGGTAGATCATGTCGTTGGTGGGGGGGTGGGGGGGGGGGGGTGAGAGACTCCAGTGATCCTCTCTGCCACTTTTATGGTCCTGTGGAATGACCTCTAATCCACTTCTCTGCTGCAACTGTGCCACATTGTGATGCAGCTGGCCAAAACTCTCTTGATAAAGCTCCTGCAGAAATTATGGTAGCTCCTGTTGACATAGTGGTGGCCGATAGTCTTGTCTGCCTCAGTCTTCTCAGGATATGAAGTCGCTGTTGTGCCTTACTGACAAGTGAGGGGATGTTGTGTGTCCAGGATAGGTCACTTGTTAAATGGACTCTGAGAAACTTGGTGCTCTCCACTCTCTCCGCTACAGACCTATTAATGTGTAGTGGAGCGTGGTTGTCCCTGGTCCTCCTGAAGTCCACAGTTATCTCTTTTATCTTGTCCACATTGAGTCTCAGGTTGTTATTCTTATACAATGTCACAAGATTTTCTACCTGTTCTCTGTAGATTGACTCATCATTGTTACCTGATGAGGCCAACTACTGTTGTATTATCTGCAAAGGTGATGACACTGTTGGAGGTGGATCAGTAGGTGAAGAGGTGTGGTCTGAGCACACAGCCCTGAGGTGCGCCAGTGCTCAGTGTGACGGTGCTCAACCTTCTGCCACTGACCTGAACAGTCTGTAGTCTCTCCATTAGGATGTCTAGGATCCAATTATAGAGAGGGGTGTTGAGTTCCAGCGAAGACAGCTTCTCCACCAGCCTCTGGGGAATGATTGTATTAAGCGCTGAGCAGGTCAATGAATAGCAGCTTGGCAAATGAGGCAATGAATAGCAGCCTCAAAATAGTTCCAAGCTGCAGATTATGATCTCCTGTCTCAGATTGCTTCTCTTTGATCCAGGTCAGTCGCCGTGTTGCCATATTCAAGGACCAATTACTGCATTTACTCTTTCTTTTATTCCACAAAAAAGACCAAGCCAGCACGGGAAATTGCCAGCATGTCAAAAGTAAATCATTCATAGACAAGGCTTATGTATTTACATGGTCTTCCTGGAAACTCATTGCTCCATAGGTTCTCCATTGACTTTGTGCTTGAACAATATGCCTCTTGAGGGCACTGTTCTTCACTAGTGATTTTGGACCCACTGGAAGGACGCTATCATCCCTTCCAGATATTACAGCATCCTTTCATTCAGTAACAACATAAAGCATAGAACAGTATAGAACAGGAATAGGATCTTCAGCCCACAATGTCTCTGCTCAATATGATCCCAAATAAAACGAAATCTGTGCTGCTTGTATATATCCCTTTATTCCCTGCATATTCATGTCTATCTAAAAGCCTCTTATATACTATGTACTATCATTTTTACTTCCACCACTGTCCTGTACTAGGCACCTACCACTCTCTGTAAAATCTTAGAATCATAGAACGCTACAGAATGGAAAAAAAGCCATTCGCCCCTCTAGTCCATGCCGATAGTCTTGCCTTGCACATCTCCTTCCCTCCCTTATCTTAGATGCATGTCCTCTAGTATTCGACATTTTAATCCTGGGAAAAAGATTCTAATTGTCTGGCCTATATATGGCTCTCATGATTTGACGAACCTCTGTCAGGAACATTGCCCTGTAACTAATAGGGGGTTGTTTGTAGCAGTATGCCCCAAAAGAGGTGACTGCAGAAATTGCATCTGAATAACCAGGCAATAGATTAACAGAGAACCCTGTGCTTAACCTGATAATAGTGAAGATTTACACACAGAAATCCATCAACAATATTCCATCAATCTCACAATTAAAAATCTTGATCAATATATGACCTTCAATGTTAAAGGGAACCACAACTCTCGTTTCTGGCAACTCATGGTTGCAAGAAAATATAACAACTATTCTGTGCAAGGCAGCATTGATAAATTTCAAGCAAAAGGAAACCTGTCCACAAAAAGTAGATAATGTAAAACAAAATAGTCTGTTAGTGTAGATCTGAGATATAATGATAATGAGTTTATTGTTATAAACTTTGTACAATCTGTGAAAAACTATAATAGTAAATTAATTGAATTAAAGGTAAAAAAAATTAAGCTGTTAAGTACATAAGATAGATTATAAATATTCACAGTAATGCGAGTGTAAAAAGAGTGATTTGCAGTGGTGTAGACAGTCCATGATTGGTGTACCACCCTGTCATTTGTAATGGATTTGTGTTAATCTTTAAAGTTAAAATTTTTAGCTATAAGATATATATTTCTTAGTAAAGTAAGAAATAGATTTAAAAATATTTCTAATGATGGAATTCTGGGCTAGAATCAGAGTCACACACAGGTCACAGCTCACAGCACATTTGCAGAAACGCCATTCCATTAAGAGAAAGAGTTTAGTTGGAGTCGTGGTGTCTGGAAAACAGAACCATAATAGAAGTGAAGAACAATGGAGTGTTTGTTTTATTAAAAAGTGAAGCATTCAAGTACTCAAAAAGAATTGTTGAAGGAGGCCTTCTGTTTAAACAAAAACAGGCTTCTGTTTGTGGTCATCAGACTTCCCAGAATCATAAACCACTTAAGCCTCTTGGAACAGAGATGAGGTCAGAAGTCATTTGAGGAGACTGAAGAAATTTGACATCCTGGAAAGACAGGATTTGGACAGTAATCTCTAGAAAGAGAGGGAGATGCTGTTCCGCATTGAATTATCCTTAATATAGGAGATACACAACATAAGTGGCTCTTAAATAAGAAAGACCACTTCCAACTTTTAAGAAGAGAGGCAGCCTCATTTGTGTCCAGAAGATGGTCACACCTGTTTGATGAATATCTCTCTGAAAGACAGTTCATGAAGAGACTTGTGAGTTTAAAGAGATCTGAAGATATAATGCTTAAAAATGCTTCATAATTACTTCTTAACTGCGATTTGAAAAGGATCCTCAAGTTCAACAAGATATTTCAAACTGGACTTTAAAATTGACTTTTTCAGAATTATGTTTAAACTGTAATGGCTTCAATTTCATCACACGCACACATTTACATTTGTGCATAGTGAGGTTTTAAGATATATTTAAGTAAGAATGTTATGTTATTAATCATTTAATGAAAACTATTATTTTGAATTTACCATTGTCTGGTGAATTTTCCATCGCTGTTCTTTTGTTAGTTCTAATAAGATTTTATTAATTCGTAACACATTGACAAGGACTTATTTAGTTCTTTTTGAAAGCCCTGACTTTGGCATATTAATCAAGATGAAATCATTAGCTAGGCACTGGAAAACATGCATTAATATAATAAACCTCCTCTTACCAAATAATATCAGTTACGTCCTCCTTATAGGGTCTCAGTTGGATGTGGAACCTCACCCCTGAAAAATTCTATTCATTTTTTTCTACAGGTAAATTCCTGGTCATGGTTACATTCTGCTATCCTTGAGGAAGCCCTGCTGTTGCCTGAACCCATCTGACTCATAAGGAACAGTTGTCTATGGCACACAGAATTCACTGCTTTTTGCTGAGTGAAGATTTTCAAAATGAAATCCTTTGCTTTGCTGTCAGTGTTGTTTAAGAGAGAACAAACTGGAAGTGATAAGAGTCAGCCTCCTTGTTGAAAAATAACCAAACAGAATAATGTATCTGACTAAAACCAAATGGAAAGAAATTTGACTGAGATCCAAAGGTACTTTTGCTAATCGCTGAAAGCAAGCAATATAATGATTTACAGTTGAATGGGTTCACAGTTTTATTATGTTAGCATTTTCTCTTTCCCAGCCTACAGGCTTGGACTCATTTTAGTGTTCAGCTCTTTCATAACTTATTGTCCAAAGTTTAAATGTTCAGTCTTTATGTATATGTCTAAATCTTGATTTGCCAGTGATCAGAGCATTCAACTTGTCAGTGAGTAGCAAACTGGAATTGTGGCAATTCCTTCATACATTTCAGTGGTGACATTAAAATGCAGTAATTAATACTGAAAATTCAGCCATGAAGACAGTGACTGAACGTTCTGGTATTCCTGACCTGATCTCCAATAGTTAATTCTCACAGTCCAAACAAATTAGATAGGACAACATGTATTCATTGCATCAAAGAGAATATTATTAAACAATATGCAGACATATTGCCCAAGGGTTTAAAACTGGACTAACTCTTCAGAAAAGCTAGGAGTAAGACAGAAAAGTCTGCACACACCATGATTAAAGTGAAAATACAATGCTGGAGTGATGCAGTAGATCAGTGTACTTTACATAGGAAAGGTATGATATATAACCAATGTTTTGGGCTTCAGCCCTTCATCAAGGTGTCTTGTGTAGGAAAGAATTCTGGGACCTGTCATCATAACTCCATTAGTTTTAAAATAGTTATGAGAATAGATAGGAGTGGTCCACAACTTGGTCCTAAATTGGGGAAAGGCAAATGTTGATGGCATTCGACAGGAACTTGCAAAGTAGGAGGCTTTTAAAAGAGATATGGGAAAAGTTATGGAAGCCATGCTTCTGTCAGAGTGAAAGATAAGGCAAGATTATCTGAGATAAGAGTATGGTTAAAAAAAAACTATTTAACTTATGGATAGTTGAAACCAAGTGATTAATTTGAGCACTGTAGAGGAAGTAGAGCATAAAACATAGCACATAGAACAGAACATCACCCACAATCTTGTGCTGATATAAAACTCTTCCACAACAATCCAACCCTTCCATCTTTCACAGCCCATAAATCTTCATTTGTCTGACATTCATGTGCTTATCTAAGAGTCTTGAATGTCCCTATTTTACCAGACTCATCCGCCATCCCGGCAATGCATTCCAGGAACCTACCACCCTCTGTGTAAAAAGCTTACCTCTGACATCCCACCACTAATCTTAAAAAGATATCCTCTGCCATTTTTTATTGTCACTCCAGGAAAAAAAAGTGCTGGCTGTCCACTCCATCATAATCTTATACACCTCAATTACCGTATATTTCCGCACATAAGTCAAGTTGTGAAACCCCAAAAAATCTCTCAAAAACTGGAGGTTGACTTATAAGCCAGATATACTTTTGAGACCTTAAATTCAGCTCAAAATCCAATCTGCGCTGATCTGGCTTATAAGTTGACCCGGAAAAACCAAAAAAAAACTTTACTGCGACAGATTTTCATTGAGATATTTATTGAAAACAACAAGACAATTAGCACCCTTCAAAATCACTCTCACTATTTAAACTGATCACTGTTTAAACAGTCATCATATGGGCCCCAGTCTGTATCTGATGAGGTGGTTTCAACTTCGTCTTCAGTGTCCCACAATAAATCATCTTTCGTGCCATCAATTGCAGAAGAGATATCACACTTTTAAAATGATTTTTAATACAGTCTCTACTTTAACTTTGTCCCATGCCTTGAGCATGAAGTTACACAGCACATCTAGTGATGCAGCATGTACTGTTCCACCTTTTGTAAACAACTCTTCTGCACTCGAAATCCATGTATTCCATTCCTCATGCACATGGTCTTTGAATGGCTTGTTCAACCAGACATTGAGTGGTTGCAATATAGACTTCAAACCACCTGGAATAACCATCATGTAAGTATTATGTAGTGCTAATCTACTTTTAGTATTCTCAGTTAAGCAGCTACGAAATATATCCCAGACCAGCAAACTCCATTCTTTGCGTAAACCCCAGGCCACCTGTTCCACACATTGTCCCTCCATAGTTTTATATCATTTTCATCCATCCATCCTTTTCATGAAAATGTACAAAAATACCTTCAGGGAATTTCATTTTCAGTTTAATTTTGTGTTTGAAGATTACCATGGGTCTTCATCCTGTCTGCGATGCCCAATAACACCACCATAAACCTTGTTCTTTCGTGGCCTGTACTTCTGGTTTGCCCAGTTTTAACATCTTTCCATTCCACTGTTCTATTGCCTATCATGTCAAAATTCATCGTCTATGTTTCCAATATTTGCCAATGCAAACTGGTGTTTCTGCCAGTTATGTATAATAAACTGATGAAAATGTACAACTTTATGATCAGGATTTTTGTTTTTTTTGCCTCATACCAGATTCGCATCAGCCTATGTAGCCTCAAAATCATCACTCAGGTTCGGGTGCGACTTGGCCCACTTGGCCCAAATGTTTTTATTTTATTTCGGGTGACTATGTAGTGTACCCATTCTGAAACGAGATTTTCTGACTCTGGCCAATAAGTGATTCCTTTTCTCAAAGAACATTGCCTTTTTGGTATTTTTCTTGAAGTCTCTTCTTCCTTCCTCCAATCACTCCAACAAATTTTCCTGCAGTTGCTGGTTTTCTTGGCCATTTCTGTCATTTCCAACTTAAAGCTCACTTCATATTTTCGTCGTGTGCTGCGTTGTGTCGATGGACCCTCTGTGATAGCAATCACTTCCAGCCAACGCCAAGCAGATAAATCCACGCAATCTATGGGGGTCAACATATACGCCAGACAATGACCCATCTCAGGCATCGTAAATTTTGGGGGTCGATTTATATGCCAGACAATGGGGCACCTCAGGCAGTAAGAAAATGGGGGTTGACCTATGTGCTAGATATACCATAAAACCCTTAAAATGAGGCTGAAAAAGGGGGTTGACATACTTATATGCCAAAATATGAGTTAAGTCTCCTCTCACCTTCTACTGCCTCCAAGAGAAAAGCCCGAGCTTGCTCAACCTTTCCTCGTAAGACATGTTCTCCAGTCTAGGCCACATCCTGGTAAATCTCCAGTGCACTCTCTCCAAAGCTTCCACATCCTTCGTATAATGAGGTGACCAAAAGAGAACACAATACCCTAAGTGTGGTCTAACCAGAGTTTTATAGAGCTGCAGTATTACCTTGTGGCTCTTGAGAACTCAATCCCCTAATTCTTTTTCTTTGGCTTGGCTTCGCGGATGAAGATTTATGGAGGGGGTAAAAGTCCACATCAGCTGCAGGCTCGTTTGTGGCTGACAAGTCCGATGCGGGACAGGCAGACACGGTTGCAGCGGTTGCAGGGGAAAATTGGTTGGTTGGGGTTGGGTGTTGGGTTTTTCCTCCTTTGCCTTTGGCCAGTGAGGTGGGCTCTGCAGTCTTCTTCAAAGGAGGTTGCTGCCCGCCAAACTGTGAGGCGCCAACATGCACGGTTTGAGGCGATATCAGCCCACTGGCAGTGGTCAATGTGGCAGGCACCAAGAGATTTCTTTAGGCAGTCCTTGTACCTTTTCTTTGGTGCACCTCTGTCACGGTGGCCATATAACATGATCTTGGGAAGGCGATGGTCCTCCATTCTGGAGACGTGACCCACCCAGCGCAGCTGGATCTCCAGCAGTGTGGACTCGATGCTGTCGACCTCTGCCATCTCGAGTACTTCGACGTTAGGGATGAAAGCGCTCCAATTAATGTTGAGGATGGAGCGGAGACAACGCTGGTGGAAGCGTTCTAGGTGCCGTAGGTGGTGCCGGTAGAGGACCCATGATTCGGAGCCGAACAGGAGTGTGGGTATGACAACGGCTCTGTATACGCTTATCTTTGTGAGGTTTTTCAGTTGGTTGTTTTTCCAGACTCTTTTGTGTAGTCTTCCAAAGGCGCTATTTGCCTTGGCGAGTCTGTTGTCTATCTCGTTGTCGATCCTTGCATCTGATGAAATGGGGCAGCCGAGATAGGTAAACTGGTTGACCGTTTTGAGTTTTGTGTGCCCGATGGAGATGTGGGTGGGCTGGTAGTCATGGTGGGGAGCTGGCTGATGGAGGACCTCAGTTTTCTTCAGGCTGACTTCCAGGCCAAACATTTTGGCAGTTTCCGCAAAACAGGACATCAAGCGCTGAAGAGCTGGCTCTGAATGGGCAACTAAAGCGGCATCGTCTGCAAAGAATGGTTCACGGACAAGTTACTCTTGTGTCTTGGTGTGAGCTTGCAGGCGCCTCAGATTGAAGAGACTGCCATCCGTGCGGTACCGGACGTAAACAGCGTCTTCATTGTTGAGGTCTTTCATGGCTTGGTTCAGCATCATGCTGAAGAAGATTGAAAAGAGGGTTGGTGCGAGAACACAGCCTTGCTTCAGGTTAATATACCATATGCCTTCTAAACCTTGTGTGGCAATCTTGAGGGATCTATGGATTTGGACCCCTGGTCTTCCACAGTGCTAAGAATCATGCTATTAACTATGAACTTCCAACTTCATTATTTGACCTTTCAAGGCATATCACTTCACACTTTTCTGGATTAACTCCATATGCAACATCTCCACTCAAATTTACATCCTGTCTATATCACCCTGTTACCTTTCTTGAAGGAGGAAACTACAGTTGCCACTCTTCAATCCTCTGCTACCACTCCTGAGGCCATAGAGGATGTAAAGATCACTGTCAGTGACCCAGTTATCTCTTCCTTCACTTCCTGTACTAATCTGGGCCATTCCCCATTCTGTCCTGGGAATTTATGTACCCAAGTTTTTTTCAGAAGCTCCAACACTGCCCCTTTCTGAATACAAAAGTGCTGACCTCAATTTGTATTTCGAAGGCCAGGCCTGAAATATTGATTGCCTTTTACTTCCTATGGGTGCTGTGTGACCTATTGAATTTCTCCAGAATATTTGTGCATTGCACTAGATCCCAGCATCAGCAAATTTTCTTGTTTAACTCTTTCTTAACCTTGACTATACTGTGTAGTAATGTTCTATGTTCTGTTCTAAGACATGCTCTAGTATATCTGCCTGATCTACATTAACTACATGTCTATCAAGGTTCCTCTCCCCAGTGAACGCTGAAATAAAGTATTCATTAAGAACCCATCCATACCTCCTCTGTCTCTAGGCACGATTCCCCTGTTGTGTTTAGAATAGATTTGACATATTCAAAGAGAATCAAGACTGGACATGTGTTATTCTCAAACAAGTGGTCTTTATTTATGCACAGGGGAACTCACAAAAGGCACATACACAGCAACAAAACACAATACACATCAAGAGCAGATAAATCATTGCTAAACATTCTCCTGATTGGGGATGCAAGTGTTAAACACACAATGTCCATCCACCCACAGGCACAGCAAACTAATGAACAGTAAATTAATTACAACTATCAAGTATATCAAATTAACCTGGTTTCCAGCATCAACCATGGCTCAGGATCTGGGGCGGGCCCATTTTAATAGGCTCTCCGGTCCCCGCCTGTGGCTGGCAGCCTGGACTACAGGGATGGTCTCAAGGTAGCAAAAAAAGATGAGCAGGCTCCACATGTAGCTTTTCAATGCAAAGGCCCGTTCACGTGACCTGCCTGGACCAATCACGCAGCAGCCTTACTTGTGCACAGATCTAACAATGACACCCAGAAGACCTGTAGGAGTGTCATTTAAATCATTTATCCAAAAATAAAGCAAACACTCTCAAGTTTTAATATCGGATAAAATGGGCTTCAGCCTTCCTTTAATTCACTCTTCCAACCATTTCTAACAGTCTTCTTTCTTCCTCCCAGCATGAACCTCACGCCACTCACCTTGCCTATCCATTGGTTTATTCATCGCCCCCTACTGGTAGTGCAGCCTTCAACTGTCAGTGGAAATGCTCCATGAGGCCGTTGAATTGCAGCTAGTAGGCAGCAGTAAGAATATGGGTGGTACCCAACAAATCTGTTAGAGCTTGAAACAACGCCGATTCAAACTGAGCCCCTCAATCCATGGTAATAGCATCGGGGACACCAATGATCAACAAAAGCCAAAGCCACAGTCTCCATAGAGACATCGGTGATAGGAATGGCCCTCCTGCCATCTGGTAGCTTGGTCCTTGCACATGAGATCATAAGTGAATCCCCGGATGGAAGGAGTGGACCAACCCAGAGCACATGAGTGAAACGAGTATCTGGAATAGAAAAACCACCAAGCCTGGACTACGTAAGGCTTGAGATTTTTCAATGCTGACATGGCAAACGTGTCCTTGCCCATATTCTAACATCCTGTTTGAATGAGGCCAAGTAAAGCAATCCATAATTAACCTTATTGATGCTTTTATGCCTGGGTTGGACATGTTATGGAGGGCCATGAAAACTTCCCACCACATTATCACAGGTATAAGAGGCCTTGGTTGATATGTGGAAAATTCACTTGCTAATGTCTTGCCAGAATTGTCTAGGCATACGTCTTTTAGACTCAAACCTGTGTTGGTCTGTTGGAATTGAATGAGATCAGGATCATTGTGCTGCAACCGAGCTATTTTTGTAAAATCAATGACCACTGTCATATGTCAGGCATCAATGTCTCAGCTGGACAGGGTATCGGACACCGAATTTGCTTTCTCTCTGAGGTGCCTGATGTCCGATGCAGATTGCAAATGCCTTACCTCATGGGGTGAAGAGTGGTGTCTGCTCATACGTGCAGTATATGCAAGAGGTTGGTGGTCAGTGTAAGTGGTAAAAACGTGTCCTTCCAACACGTATCCTTCCGGAAACGGAAATGCTGCACTGCAAGATAGATCACCAGGAGCTTGCGCCCAAAAGTACTGGATTTTGACTTAGCAGGTGAAAATTTGGCTGAAAAGAATGCCAGTGTTTTCAATATCCTACCAATTTTTTGCTCTAAAGCAGCTCCAACTGCACTCTCAGAAGTGTCTGTGGTGAGAGCAAGGACATCACTGGCCTTCCGACGCACCGGCTTCATAGCTTCCACCAGGCCAGTTTGTGCCTCATTGGAATGGCCTTCTCACCCAAATGTGATGGTCTTTTAGAAACCGCTTTATCAGACTGCCTTATCAGGTTGCTCAAGAGAGAAAGAGACACAACCACTTTAGGTAAGAACTGGCTGTAGAAATTAACCATACCTAGAAACTGCCACAACTGGCCAAACGTAATGGGTGTAGGAAAATCTCAAATCTCCTGTACCTTTGTTTCCTCTGGCAAGCTGCCATATTTTGTAACCTTGTGCCCTAAAATCAAAAGCTCAGGGGCCCCAAAAATGCACTTGGACGGATTGATAATGGTACCAAACTCATTGAGTCTCTGGAATAGTTTCAGAGGATGGTCCTTGCGTTCCTGTTCATTGACACTTGCCATGAGGATGTCATCAATGAAGGTAAACAGAAAATCACAACCGGAGATGACATGATCCTTCAGTCGCTGAAACATACGTGACTCAAACAGCATTCCGAGAAATTTGAATGTCCCAAAAGGAGTAATCTCCGCTGTCTTGGAAATATCCGAAGGTTCCACCAGATTCTGATAGTAAGCTCTATTTTAGTGAATATCCATTTATCATGCAGGTTGGCTGAGAAATCTTACAAATTTGGAATATTGTTCCAGTCAGGGATGGTGGCATTATTGAGCGCATGATAATCACCACAAAGTCACCAATCTCCCAGAGACCTCTTTAGAACCATCTGCAGTGGCAATGCCAAGCAGCTATTGGACTTATGAGCAATTCTCAGCTCCTGCATATGATCAAACTTTGCCTTTGCTAACCTGAAGTGGTCCGAGGGCAATCTATGCACACGTGCTGAAACTGGGTGACCACTTTCTATATGGTGGGTAAATGCGTGTTTTATATATCCATGCTGTTATGATGGGGTTACCAAACAAGTGAAACACTCGAACAATCTCTGAAATGGGTAGGTAGAAGGTAGGAGATCTGTGAGATGCGTGATGACCTTTGATGGAGGAGAAATGCAGCTCACTTGCAAAAAAGAACAGCAGTCCACTACACAGCTATTCTTTAAATGTACGAGGAGGGGTGCCCATGAGCAGTAGCCACCTCTACTGCTGGCCTCCTTGTTTCCAGGGAGCCATTTATAGAAGTCCCAATGTACCTAGCTCGACCAAGCCGCAGCACCAAATCTCCGGTGCCTTCAACAAATACGCCATCCATTGCCTCCACTTGGTCCTCGACCTGCACGATTCCAATTAGGCTGGAAAAGAGGAGAATGTTGTGTTGATAAAGCTCGGACCTGCTCAGTGAGGGCCACCATTTGCTGTTCGAGCTCTGCTTGCCCCTGTTGAATTGGTATTGCTTTCATGCTGCTTACTGATGGGGGCAGCTGCTGAAGCCTCCTGTTGCATTGCAGAGGTTGTGGCCATCGTGAAATCAGCATGCATCGCTAATTGATCCAAAGTGGACATCCAAAAGACTCCTAACAATTATCCTTGATTTTGGGAAGACAATGGAGAAATTATTGCTTCCAAACATCTCCATCAATGACATCTTCATCAGGCAGCTTGCGCCATTTTTTGAGCATCTGCGATGGCTTCCTGTTGCTGAGATTGTAGTAGACTCTGCAACGCGAGTCTCTTGGGATGGCTGCATTCACTCTAAAATAGCAGCCTTTAGGGCATCTTCACCTAGATTAATCAGAACATCCTCCTCCTCCTTACAGACAATGCTTTCTGGGAGTAAACCAAATTTTGCCTTCTGCCTTGTCATATTAAGTGAAGAGAAATGTGCCTTGGGGATGGAAAACAAAGCGTGAGCATTGTACATAAAAAGGTTGGGAACTTCCAGTTTCACCTCCCCGTAAGCTCCTGAAAACACATTTCTAAAATCAGTATATGCTAATATTGGACCTTCTTAAAGCAGGATTAGTCCTGCTAGCTGGGTTGCGCAAACTCTCAGGGCATGGGCAGGAACTCCGTGTGGATGAGTTGCATTTCACGGGTTCACTGTCAGGAAGGCTGATCTGATGTCTGCAGTGGTGGCCTTGGCGGTTGAGGTAGGTGATGTTGACTATCTGTTCTGCTCAAAGCAGACAGGGCGGAAGATGTTTTTGCCTATCATTCTTTCTGACTGCTTTGTAGCCCACGATAGGTAGTCATTGAGGCATCCTGTCTTGCCTTTCTTTCACACCAGTAGTATTTGTGAGGTTCATCTGGGATTCTAGCTTGCTCTAGTACTCTGATCCTTTCTGGGTAGAAAGGGTTCCCCTTAAATTCTTCATTCAATTTATCAATGACAACATTTCTTTCTCCTAGTTCTGATCTAACCAACTATTTGTATGTTATAAAGCATTTTCTGTTTTAAATATTGGAGGAGAAAACTGGCATCTGTCCATGACTTTCACAGCTAGCTCATCCTGCATGTGCTCCATTTCAGTCACCCTATTTTCTCTGTCTCCATAAAATCTGCTCCAATGGTCAGATTTTCCACATCAGTGCTTTAAAAATAATTTTCATTTTCCTTAACTATGGCCTTTTCTTTCCCATTGTTGATCGGGCTCTCAACTGGATTTTCTCTCTTTCCTTTTCATCTGCTCTCACCCTTTCTCTGGCCAGCCATGATAGCATTCCCACTTTCCTCACCTTCCACTCCACCAGCCTTCATATTCAAAACGTACGTGCGGTGATATGTAATTACACCACTAGGTCACCAGGATGACCCCTGGTGACCTTGTATATAAAGCAGTCCAGGGCTACAGACTTGCCTTCCAGGTTCGTCTTGCAGAGAGACAAGACCTCTTAGTGTACATATTAGTTTATACTCGAACTGCTGGTGTGGTTATTGTCAGTACAGTACGCTCCTTAACTTCCACCACTCCCAAAAGGATTCCACCATAAAGATGCATTTTACCTCTTCCCTTCCAACATCCAGCATGTCAATTCCAGGTTAAACAATGATTCACTGGCAATTCTATTTGACACTCAATATAGTCTCTACAACACTGGAGAAACTAAACTAAGATTGTTTTATAGAACACAACTGTTTGCTTCATAGAAGACCCTAGGCTTTCAGTTGTTTGTCATGGCAATTCTCCGTGGCACTCCTGCAGTGGCTTCTCTGTCTTCAGCCACTTATATTCTTCCCATGCAGTGCACAAACATGTGCTCAGCATCCATAGGAAGTAAAAGGCAGTCAACATTTTGGGCCTGAGCTCTTCAGGTGTGTTGAAACTTAGGCAGGCTCCTGAATAAAATGATGGGAGGTGGGGAGGGGGAAGCACAGGCTAACTGGTAATAGTTCGATACAGGTGGGGCAGTGGGGTAGAAGAGAAAGAAGCGGAGAAGTGATAGGGGAGAAGGCAGAGGGCTAAGAAAGAAGAGCTCAGGCCCAAAATGTCGACCGACTTTTACTTCCTATGAATGCAGTGCGACCTGATGAGTTTCTCCAGCACATTTTTGTGTACTACACTAAACCCCACCATCTGCAGATTTTCTTGCTTGCCTATATGGTTCCCACAATGCCCTATGCTAGTGGCATTTTCTATCTGAAACCTCAAGCCTCATAATGAATTGAAGAATTTTAGATAATGACTTCATTTAAAAAAATCTTTTTCTCCATTTTCATATTTAGTTGTACCTTTGATTCAATTGTTTTTTTTTATTTCTATTCCCAGCTGCTTTTTTTTTTAAACAAATTTTATTTATAAGTTTTAACCGCCAATTAAAATTTACAATATAAATCTTTAAAATAATCTAATCTACCCTCCCCCATCCCCTCTCCCTAAAGCCCCAAGAAAGAAAGAAGAGTGAAAAAGATACAAGATGTAAGAAAAAAGTCCAGAGATTGTCCTGGGAGCCCTTTTCCAGAGATCAAATATAGAAGGTAACCAAGGATTGATGTCACCAGAGAAATGATTAAACATTCATTCCAACACTCTACAAATATGGGTGCTATATTTTCCAAAATATATGTATCTATTCCTTAAGCTATATGTAATTTTCTCAAGAAGTATACAACTATGAATTTACGCATTCCATCTCTCCATTCCTAAGTCGGTATCTGATTTCCAAGTTATAGCATTACATTTCCCAGATATTGCTAAGGCGACCTGCTGCTAGCTTTTAAAGTTGATTGCTGTTTTGACAACTCAGGTCAGCACCCTATCACAGACCCTCTATCCAATCCTTCCCATCTACATCTTTAAGATGCTTGTTTGCTCACTTGCCTAGTTCCAAGGCAGGGCCTGGAACCCAAAACTATTTATCTCCTCATTGATCAATGTGGAGTATCTTCAGCAGTTTTTGTTTATGTTCTTCTTGAAATACTCTTGTTAGATTAGCTCCCAGCTTTCATCTTTCATGAGAAGAGATCCATGATCCATGGTACGGATAGCTGTATTTATATTCATTTTGCTCTCTTGTCATTCTAATTTTACTGGTTTCCCCATATGTGTTGTTAGTTTGGTTTATGTTCTGCTGTTTTAGTTTGGATGACTTATTAGACTTTAACTTATTAGACTTTGCAGATGTTTGTTCAGTATTCTTCAATTTGTCACTGCCCTTTGAAACCTAGGGCCACCACAGTCATTGTTTTAATCATTAATTTATTTCTCCTTATTACTCAGAAAGAAGTGGCTATGTCTCTGCGTGGATTATATAGTGAGTTTAGAAATTTGCTTTTGCCTTTTAAATCAGGAATCCGGAATATGAACAGTAGGATGAGGCAGGAAGGCACTATTATGGCCCAATTGCCTCACTGGTTTCAGAAGAGGAGAAGAATGATAGGAAAGTAGAAATAGGGGCAGTCGAGTGAACTATTCCCTTAAACTAGCGCCACCATTCAATAAAATCATGCCCAATTAAATCTTAGCCTCAACATCCCTTTCCCAAATCCTCTGCAGACTCCATATAACCTTAAAAGAGAGGTGGAGAACATTGCTCAGTCAACCATAGCCAGGCATTGTTGCAATTGTTGCAAGTGTTGATCAACGGTGAGCTACTGCCACTGAAACTTGGACATTCCCCAAGAAATTATTACTGCAATATCTCACCGCATCTTACCCAACCGAAAGTAAACAAGATATGTCAAATCTGAATGCTTCACTGGTTAGAACATGCTGCACTTGACCTTGCCGTGCCCATTAGCACTGGAAGCTTGACATAAACTGCTTTTGTATTGGTTTATTCACATTGAGCTACCAATGCTTGAAGCTCTCACAAATGGGGCCAACAGCAAAGTTAGCGTTCCATGTTGATTAAACACAGCTTCTATATTCTGCGTGCATCTATGCAGCCAAGTGTTTCCTAGGTCTTGCATCACCCATCTAACACTGTGTTTGAGAACTGCTGTAGCCTGGAAGATGAGGCATTAGCGTCAGAGATTGTGGGCACCTTCTTAGCAACCCTATTTATCTATTGGAGCAAGACCAACATTTCTGCCACTTTATTTCTTTTGAAAATTCCTCTTTTCTGGCTGGCACTGGGCAGAACCTTCATAATATGAGCAGGATCTATTATGATGACATTCACGTTGCATACAAAGTAAATGATTCCATGAAGGAGGTTCCTGCCAATACAAGCCTTGTATCTGCAGAGTCAGGACCCTCTTTTGTTACCTGCACAGATGCTGCTTGACCTGCTGAGTTCCTTCAGCCATTTGTTTTCTGCTACCTCAGGTTTTTGATGATCTATCATACACATAGAAATTAGAACATTGCAACACAGTACTCACCCTTCAGTCCACAATGCTGTGCCGACCTACTCCTCAACAATCTAATCCTTCCCTACCTTGTACCATAACCCTTTACTTCTTTTTCATCCATGTGCTGGCTTCCTTACCAGTCTTTTAAATGTCCCTGTAGTGTGCTGTTAGCCAGAATCAGACACACACAAGGTAAAGACTGTACAACAGGCTTTAATCCACAAAGACTTCCACGGAGCCAGGCTGGCTGCAGCTGCAGTAACTCTGAGTGAGCTTCAGGAGGCCGGCCGGCGCAGGCTTATATCCCGGAAGGTGATTGACACCCGACTAGGGTGTTGTCCTGTCCCCTTACACTCCTGCAGGTACAGAGGTTTCCCCCTGCAGTAGGCCAGTGGTGTACCACCATAGTCCCTATCATACCAGTCTCCACCAGCACCTCTGGTGATGAATTCTAAACACCCACCACCAAACTATCTTGGATGACTCCATTAAACTTTCCTCCATTCAACTTAAACAGATGTCATCTGGTATTTGCTATTGTAGCCCATGAAAAAGGCTGGCCACTCTATCTAAGCCCATCATAATCTTACCAGCAGTGAAACGCTTATGATCCTGCAAACTCAGCATTTTGGTGGTGCAAGACTAACCAAACTTCCAGAGTCTTGAATATCACTTGCTAAAACACCAGCACAACTTTTATTCAGCTTTTTCTATGTTCCACTCTTTTATAAACTTTTCAGTGAACCCGGTGAGTTTACAGGGAGGGTGGAGAACAGGGTTCAGATGAGTTGTTAGGGAATATAGAAAACAATTGTTCTTGAAGAGAGCATGGTAAACAAATCTTAGGAGCCAGAATCAAACCTTCAGAGGTTCGGAAAAATGAGGTAACCTAATCATTGGAATTTTGCTGTATCTCCTCATTTAGTTGATGTTTACATTTGTTAACTCACATTTCTGTCAAGTGACGACTTGTTAATTCCCCAATATAAATGTAAGTTTTAATTGATGATCCCAGTCAATGAAAGAATAAAACCAGATGTGCTACCTGGCATCAACCTAAGGAACAAATTAAAAAATGGTAAAGTGTCGCACAGTCCAATTGGCCTTGCAATATTCTTCTCAAAAAAACATCTGGGGTCTGACGTTTATATGGGGAGAAGTGTTCCTCGGATTCATGTAGCCTGACATAATCAGTTTACCAGTATTCATCACAACTCCTGGGAGTGTCCTGGCCTCACAAGAATGCAGTCTCTGTGTGATTAGTGATGCAGAAGTACACTAGCAGGGAGGAATGGCCCTAGCAATCCTCGCCAGTTGAAAGAGGCACTGAAAGTAGCAAGAACATAAAACATACTCTACATAGGGACATCAGTGTTTATTATCAAGTATGTTGTGATGATGCCACCTGATAGGGTTCTGCCTTCACAACAAGAACACTCTCTTTCAGATATAAAAGAGACTGCAGAAGCTGGAATCTGGAGTAAAAAAAATTGCTGGAGAAATGCAGAGGATTGAGGAACATCAATGGGAGACAAAGAATATTTAACATTTTGGGTCTTGATGAAGGATTCATTCCCGAAACATTGACCATTTCTCTCATTAAAGGTACTCGACCTGATGAGTTCCTCGAGCAGATTTTTTTTTGCTCCATGTGGTCTATTAGAATTATAGCATCTTACAGCATGAAAACAGGCTTAATTTGTCCATGCTGAGCCACTTGCCTGCTTTCACCCTGCATCCTTCCATCCATATAGTTATCCAAGTATTTCTTAAAGGAAGGTAATTTGGGGACAATTGTTATCCTTTACCAGAACTATTCTAAAGCTAATAGAATTGTGGTCACTGGTCTTAAAATGTTCTCTGACTGATAACTCAGTTGCCTGACCAGGTTCATTCTCCAGTACAAGGTCCAATGTTGTCTCTTCCCATGTATTGCTAGAGAAGGTTCTCTTGGAATATCCACTTACACTATAAGATTCCCAATCAATATTGAGGAAGTGGAAATCACCTGTAATAACAGCTTTGGTATTTTTACAGAGCAATCTCTACATATTTGATCCTCCAGGTCATGTTGACTGGTGAGCTTCAGTGTATACCCATCAAGGTGACTGCTCCATTTTAAGTCCTTACTTTCATCCACCCTGCACCACATGATAATTCTCTGGCAATAATCCTCCCTAAAAATACTGTTAATCTTTGTTGACTTGCAACCCTCCACCTCTATTCCCACTGTTCCTATCACATCTATAACTACAGGACCCCATAGTTCAGAATCAGAATTTACTGTCATGAACATGTCACAAAATTTGTTGTTTGCAGTAGCGTCACAGTGTAAATATTTACATACTGGGAGGAGAATATTCGGCAAGGTCAATCCACGGAAAGCTGTTGGACCGGATAACATTCCCGGCAAAGTGCTCAGGGGATGTACAGCTCAGTTGGCAAATGTTCTCACCGACACCTTTAACATCTCCCTGAGAAGTGCCATGGTCCCAACGGGCTTCAAAGCCACCACCATTGTTCCTGTGCCAAAGAAGTCACCAGTGTCCTGCCTCGATGATTACATCCCTGTCGCACTCAAGTCTACCGTCATGAAGCGCTTTGAGAGGCTCATTATGGGGCACATTGAGCTCCTGCTGCCCCCATCACTGGACCCCCCACCCTGCAGTTCACATATAGATCCAACTGCTCTATGGATGATGTCATTGCCACCGCCCTCCACCTAGCCCTCACCCACCTGCAAAATAAAGACACGTATGTTCCAATGCTATTCAGTTCAGCATTCAACACAATCATACCTAAGTACCTGATAGGGAAATTGGGCCTGCTGGGTCTAAACACCTCACTCTGCAATTGGATTCTTGTCTTCCTGTTGGGGAGACCTCAAGCAGTCCAGATCAGTAATAGCACTTCCAAGACCATCACACTGAGCATGAGGACTCCCCAGGGCTTAGTCCACTGCTGTATTCTCTGCTGACCCATGACCATGCAGCCAAACACAGCACATTAAGTTTGCTGACGACATGCCTGTGGTGGGCCTTATTGTTAAGAATGAGGAGTCAGAGATGAGGTACAGTCACTAACAGACTGGTAGAGAGCTAACAACCTACATCCAGATGTTAACAAAAGAGATGATAGTTGACTTCAGGAGGGTCCAGGGGGGATCACTCTCTGCTGACCATTAATGGCTCTACTGTTGAGGTGTGCACTTGGCAGAGAATCTCACCTAAGGTCTTAACGTCATGTGGTGCGATCAATGACCACTCGCAGACATGAAGCAAGAGTCAAAGGCTTTATTGATCGGAAGACCCAGACATGCCTCGACATGCTGCTGGCTAACGTGCAAGGCAGGTATGAAGGAGGAGACTAGGGCTCTCAGCCTTTATTAAGGGCTCTTATGGAGAGGGGCTACAGGTACCGAAGACGGGCCAGCCTGCCCAGCCCAGTGAGGACATGCCCGGACATGCTTGCTGTAACCGTGTTCCACAAAACATCAACTCCGTAGCCAAGAAAGTGCAGCAGTGCCTCTACTTCCTGCAAAGGCTGAGGAAAGTTCATCTCCCACCCTCCAACCTCATTATGTTCTGCAGAGGATGCATTGAGAGCATCCTGAGCAATGGCATCACTGCCTGGTTTGGAAGCTGTACCACCTCAGACTGCAAGACTCTGCAGAGGGTAGTGAAGTCAACGGAAAAGATCATTGGGTGCTCTCTTCATACTATAATAGATAGCTACAACACATGATGCATGTGGAAAGCAATAAACATTCACACACCCCTCAAGTAAACTTTTCTCCCTTCTGCCATCTAGCACTCGGGTCCTATATCCAGATTGGGCAACAGGTTTTTCCCCAAGCCATCAGGCTCCTGAATTCCCAGAACATATGTGGATAGTGTGGACTTTTACTGTATACGTCTTAATAGTTTAACTTGTATTTTAACTTTTATTTATGTAACTCTGCTCCATGGTCCTGGAAAAATGCTATCTCATCTTTAACATGCAATACATGACATGAAAGACAAATAAAGGTGACTTGATTTGACTTGAAATAAAAATGCAAGAAAAAAGAAAAGACAAAGGTGCTGTCTATGCCTCATTGTTCATTCAGGAATCTGATGGCAGAGGGGAAGAAGCTGTCTTTATTTGCTGAGTCCTTGCCTTCAGGCTCCTGTACCTTTATCCCGATGGTAGCAATGTGAAGAGGACATTGCCTTGGTGGTGGCCATCCTTGAGGATAGAGGCTAATTGTTAACTTGAAAGGAACTGAAGTCATGCTCAATGGGAAGACTACACCAACCCCACCTCCCAAATCCAAGTGAAAGTTCACTGTAAAGACAGAGGATTCAGGTGCATTGGAAAATCACCTGCAGCTTGCCCTCGAAGTTGGACACACTCCTGTCACTATGTCGTCATGCTTTCATTGTTGCTGTGTGTGTAGATCCTGGAATTCCTTCACTGAAGCCTTTTGGGAGCTATTCCACTTGAAGAAGGTTGGCGGTGAAAGAAAATGATTCAGGACCACAAGGGAAGCTGGGGATGGGCAATAAACACTGGCATTATCCACCATGCTCAAAAAAGATTGATTAAAATACTTTGACATGAGAGTGAGTTTTCTATCTTTGTTCTTTCCTACAATCTAACAAATGATTAACCGGTTTTAACTGTTCTAGCAGACAGTTGGATATCATTAATCAGATAAAGCAAACTAATTATCAAAAATTAAACTCAAGGCCTTGGTTGGTTAATCATTAAGCTGTTTGGTTACTTCTGTGGTTGTTTCTTAAAGATAGCAAGTAATATGGGGGTGCCAAAGAGATTGCATTTATAAAGTGGTGTAATTGCCCTCTCTCCGATGCATTTATAATCTCATTGGCTTTTTCCCTTTCTGTGTTGTAGGTGCAATTGCACAGTGAGGTCCCTTCCAATGAACTATTCTTCCAACATGAAACTTAACGGTGACTGATGCCAAAATAGTCAAGCATAGGGGAGAAATAGTTCCATATTGTGTTCTCACACCCATTGCATGTTTAAAGCAAGAATTTGGCACAAGGTGCATAAAAAGTGCTTTTCTGATAAGATAGAGTTGAAAGTGCAAATGCAGCATAAGGTACCAGAACAGATTAGTTGAACCCAATGCTCCATCTCTGCACTATGAACCTCCTTGTAATTTTATTATTGAAGTGAAGAATGTGGATTGTTCCCTAACACATGGAGAATTATCTGCTCTACACTTCCAAAAGGTTAGAATTGTGTGAAGTTTTGGTCAGCTCACTGCAGGAGTGATTGCAATAAGATTGAAAGAGCGCAGAGAAGATTTACTAGGATGTTGCTGGACTTCAGCAACTGAGTTACAGGGGAAGGTTAAACAGGATAGGTCTTTATTCCCTGGAGTGTAAAGGAATGAGGGATTTGAGAGAGTTATACAAAATTATGAGGGGGATAGACAGAGGAAATGCAAATAGGTTTTTTTTCCACTGAGGTTAGGTGAGATACAAACCAGAAGACATGGGTTAAGAATTAAAGGGAAGAAGTTTAAGCGAAACATTGGAGGGGAGTATGGAATGAGCTGTCAGCTGAGGTAGTGAATATGGGCTCAATTTTAACATTTAAGAAAAATTTGGACAGGTACATAGATGGGAGGAGTTTGGTGGGCGATGGTCTTGGTGCAGGTCAGTGTGACTAGGTAGAGTAATTGTTCGGCACAGACTAGAAGGGTTGAAAGACCTGTTTTCCATGCTGTAGTGTTCTATCGTTCTATGCCATGAGATCCAAGCCAACCTGGAAAATGATTCCAAAATTAACTTGCAAAGATGAGGCAGAAAATGGTGTTATGGTTGCTTTACTGCACACATGTCAAACTCAGGCCCGCGGGCCAAATTTGGCCCGTGATATAATTATATTTGGCCTGAAAGATCATATCAAATATGTATTAAAGCTGGCCCGCTGGCCGCCGCGCCAGTATAACGCATGCACAGCTAATACTACAGATCCCAGAATGCTTTGCAAATGCGTTGGCGCCGGCCCGTAAGCCCGTTAATCACCCCCCACCTCCTCTCTTTACATTCATTAGCATCTGTGACCTGTCGCCCAACTCATGTGTAATAAACCCCTTACGAAAAATGGCCAAACGAAAGACAGAAAACAGGAGCTTTCAAGACAGGTGGGAGGCAGACTATATGTTCATCATTTTAAAAGACAAACCTGTTTGTCATTGAAGCAAGTTGTTATTTTTTTGACTTGTTGGCTTATGAAAAAAAATACATTTGAAAGGAGCTTAAAGGCTATAGAGAAATATTATTTATTGAATATTTTATTTCTCATTTGTTAATGCTTCTTCTGGAAAGAATTTAACCAAAATTATTATTAAACATTTATTTTAAGAAGAAAAAGTTTAACATTACATATGTTGAAAGAAGAGAAAACATGCAGATGTTGTTGAAAATTTTCAATAAATATTTAGTTTGGCCCACGACTTAGTCCAAGTTTTTAATTTTGGCCCTCTGTGAATTTGAGTTTGACACCCCTGCTTTACTGCATGATGTGACCATGCAGTTGCAAAAGAATCAATGCCAGAATCTTTAATGCTTGAGATATGCATTAATGACTTACTTGGATGTGAATGTAGGGAGTATGATCAGCAAGTTTCCAGAGGGTATAAAATTGTGATGTAGAAGGTGATAAAGGTTGTCTAATTCTAGAGCATGATTATAGATCAGCTGGAAAGCTAGGCAGAGCTAGGGAAAATTAAATTTAACTCCATCAAGTACAAAATGATGTATTTTTGGATGAAAACAAGGAAAAATTGCTGAACAAAGGGTTCGAGGGATATAAGTCCAGAATGTGGCAGTGCAGATGGATAAGGTGGTGAGGAAAACATAAGGAATGTTTGTCTTCATCAATTTGGCATGGATATAATAACTTGGATGTCATGTTACCATTTTATGAATCATTGGATAGACTTTGCTTGGAGCTTGGTCATCAGGATAGAAAGGATGTGATTACCAAGGAAAGGTGCAGAGGAGATTGACCAGAACAAATTTCTTCAAAGACTAAAGATCTCCAGACGTCTTCTATAAACCCACTGACTCCCATGTTACCTTGACTGCATTTCTTCTAATCCTGCCTCCTGAAAGGATTCTATTCCTTTCTCTCTGCCCCATTTGCTCCTAGCATGAGGCCTTCCATTTCAGGACATCTAAGTTTACCTCCTTCTTCCGAAAATGAGGCTTCCCCTCAGTTGCCATTGACTCAGATCTCACTTGCACTTCTCAAGTGCAACAATGTCAGAGTTCCTCCTGTCCACTCATCCTTAACTACAACTCTTATAACTTTCAAATCCAACATATTCTCTGCAATTTCTGCAACCTAAAATGTGATCCCACACCAGATACATCTTCCCCTTTCCATCTGCTTTCCATAGGGTTTTTTTGTCTCACTACAACTCTCTCATCTTCTTTTCCCAGTAAGCATCTCACTGCTACCAACCCCTGAGACAACAATAAATGCTACACATGCATCTACACCTGTCCCCTCACCATCATTTGTGGTCCCAAACGGTCCTTCCAAGGGAAACAACACTTCACCTGTGAATCTGTAGGGCTAATATACTGCATATGGCTCTCCTTAATGCAATCTCCTCTACATCAGGGAGACTGGAAGCAGACTGAGAGATTGTTTCATTAAGCTGCCACAGTAAGGACCTCCAAGTACAGAACCATACCAATTTTACACCCATTACTGCTCTGACATGTCTATCCATCGCCTCATGTACTGCCACATATAAATTAGACCAACGATACCTTATATCTCATTTCAGTAGCCTCCAACCAGATGGCATCAATACCAACTTCTCCAATTTCCAGCAACTACTTCTCATTTTTTTGCTTTCCCTCAGCTTTCCAGTTGCCCCCCTTCATTTCAGCACTTAATTGCCTGAATACGTCTGAGGATGTCCGATCTTAGAAGGTAAGCAGGCTCAGGACTGGTCAGTACATGGAGGGGAGACCACCTAGGAACACCAGGTGCTTCAGGTTTCTGGGAGGGGCGCTGGACAAAGTGACGACTCTCTGTCTGTCTTATGGTAGACAGAGTTAAAAAATTTCATGTATGTTACATTCTACACATGTAGCATTATGTGACAATAATAGAACCTTTACCTTTTCTCCTATCAGAGAACATCCTTTTCAGCCCTATGCTCCATCCCCTATCACCTCTAAGCTCCATTCTCTCCTCTCCCCCCACCTTATCTGTGCTCCTCAGAATCAGAATCAGAATTTAATGTTGTGAAAAAGTCACAAAATTCAGTGTTTTGCGGCACCATCGTTAGTGCAAACATTCATATTATAAACTCTTACAGCAATAATATAAAAATAACAGTGCATGAAAAGTAAGGCAGTATCTTTGGTTCATTGACTATTCAGGAATCTGTCCCTGTGTCACTGAGTACTTGTCTTTAGGCTCCTATACCCTTTTCCCACTGGTATCAATATGAAGACGGCGTGGCCTGGGAGGTGGGGGTCTTTGAGGATAGAGGCTGCTTCTTTAAGACACTGCCTCATGTAGACATCCTCGATGGAGTGAAGTCTGGTGCCTGTGATGTCGCAGGCCGAGTTAACATCCTTCTGGAGTTTATTCTTGTCCTGTGAATTGATGCCTCCATACCAGGAGTGATGTAACCAGCCAGAATGTTCTCCAGGGTACACCTGTAGAAGTTTCGAGAGTCTTCTGTAACATACCCAATTGCATGAAACACTTTACAAAATATAGTCACTGGTGACCCTCTTCATGACTGCATCAACTTGGAGGCTCCAGGACAGATCCTCAGAGATGTTGACACCCAGGAATTTGAAGTTCTGACCCTCTCCCTACTGAGCCCTTGATGAGGACTAGGTCATGTTCCCCTGACTTCCTCCTGAATTCCACAGTCATCTCCTTGTTTTTGCTAACATTGAGCGCAAGGTTGTGACACCACTTACACAGTTGATCTATCTCCTTCCTGTACCTTTCCTCATTGCCGTTTGTGATTCTGCCAACAACTGTGGTATCATCGGCAAATTTGTAGATGGTATTGGAATTGTGCCTGGCCACACAGTCATTAGTTTATAATGAGCAGGAATCCTTGGGGTGGGCCTATGTTGTTAATCAGTGTGGAAGAGACATTGTTTCCAATTCGTACTGACTGTGGTCTTCCAATGAGAAAGTGAAGGATCCAATTGCAGAATGGGGTATAGAGGCTTAGAGTTTGCAGCTTCTTGACCAGCACTGAGGAAATAATGGTATTAAAGGCTGAGCAGTCGTATGTATGAATTGCTGTGATCCAGAGCTGAAGGGAGAGCCAGTGATATTGCAACTGCTGTGGAGCGATTGTGACGATAAGTGAATTGTCTAGTGTCCAGATCTTTACTTAGGTACATGTTAACTCTGGCCATGACCAGCCTCTCAAAGCATTTCATCACGGTAGAAGTTAGTGCTTCTGGGTGGTAGTCATCGAAGCAGCCCAACTACTCTTCTCGGGCATCGGAATGATTGATGCCCTTTTGAAGCAGGTGGAAACTGCTACCACTTTGGTCCCCACACCTTCTTATTCAGGCATCTGCCTGCCTTTTGGCATTCATGAAGAAGGGCTCAGGCCTGAAACGTTGACTGCCTATTGTTTTCCATGGATTCTGCATGACCTGCTGTGTTCCTCCCTCACATTAGTTTGCTGCAGTAGATCCCAGAATCTTCTTGTTTATCTTTACAAGAATGGATAGAAAGGGAATGATCCCCTAGAGTGATTTGATGTACAGTAGTTGATAAAATCATAAATGGAACACAATCTGCTGGAGGAACTCAGCTGATCGACCAGTATCAATGGGAGCAAAAGAATGGTTGATGTTTTGAACTGAAACTCTTCATCAGAACTCCAGCATGGTGGGTTTTGCTTTCAATATTTGCAGTCTCTTGTGTGTCTATAAGGGGGATAGTGATATCATACAAAATCAACCCCCTATTTTTGGCACCAAAGTCTGACATTTTCCATATATCGTGTGTAAAAGTTGAACCCCCCACCCCATTTTTTATCATAGCTGTCTCTTCTCCGGAGCTCACAAAGTCCTGACTATGGACTTTTGTCTAGGACCCGGCCTTCTATCCATCTGAACTGCCAATGCCTCAAACGGGAACTTTTCAACTGGCCTTGGCCACCCACCCGCCAATCAGACCTCCTGCTTCTTCAAAAGCCATTAGTCTCTTACAGGTGGCCAGAATACCCCAATGTAAAGCTGCATATTCTACCCCTATGCAGCTCTCAGGGTACCCACCTGAAAGAGTGGGATGCGCATCCGAGGCACACTTTCTAACCCTCCTCCAGGAGGGATAATCACCGGAGCACTGTAGTCCCCCTAAGCACCTGAATGCAGCTGCCTGAAATTGGCTGCTAAGGGGCAGGCTGATGACCCTTCTCCCCACTGCCCGATAGCCCCCCTCCCCACTGCCCCTGCCCCGACATCCCCCACCAGCCAGCACTCCCCTGACGTACCATTGACCTCCCCTTTCCAATCAGGCAGGGTCTGTTGGGCAGTGGGGCAGGGGGCTTCAGGCAGTGGGGCATGGGCAGCCAGCGGGGGATGTCAGGGCAGGGGCGGCCAGCAGGGGACATAAGGGGGTGACCAGTGCGGGCTGTCACAGCCCAGCTGGCCACTCCTGTACCGAGGCTGCTCTCTGCTGCTCAAAATATGGCTTAGAAATGGTGGTCTTCCCTACCCATAAGCTCCCACGCAGCTGCAACTGTGTGGGAAACGCAGAGTGGTTCCACCTGCGTGGGGAATTATGGGTAGGGAAAATGGGCATTGCTATCCCGCATATTTATGATGGGTGGCACCATCTGCCCCGCCTCCTACAAGATGTCTCTGGAAAAACAGGCCTTTTCAGGTGCTCCTGCAGCTGCCCTCAAGGCAGAGGATGCACCTGAAAGCGGCTATAGGCACTTACCATCGTCAATAGTTGACCCCCTAAATTTTACCCTAAAATTTGGTCCACAAAATTTGAATATTACACACCTATATATGGTAAATCACCACGGACCTAATACAGGTAAATGAGTTCAGTGTAGAGAGGTTCGATGGGAAACATTGATATGGTGGGCCAAAGGGTCTCCTTCTGTGTTGACTCTATGTAGTGCATGTCGAAAGAACCAAAGACTTGTTGATCCAAACCAAGGCTTTTATTAACTAAAAGATTGGAGCCTATCACAAGTAGGTCGACCAGTCCAGAATGACCTGGTCTGTCTAGGAGCAATCCTTTAAGACCTTCCAGTAGGTGTGGCTACACTCTCAGCCAATCACAGTCATCGTACACTACCACCTGTACATCTGTACATAGACACATTGGTGATAGAATCTGTACTATCACACTCTATGGCTTTTATGATGCTATGTATCAGTGATATGATCCGCATGTTTTGAAATCCAAATAGAGATATTTCTGGTCTGTGCCTCAACTACTTCCATAATAAACATCCTATGCAAATAGAGATGGTCATGTTTCTTTGTAGACTGTTAGAGCAACCGCAATGAATTCTTTTGTGCTTTATTTAGTGCCATATGTTCTTGAGGTATTGCTTCTGTACTCTGCTTCACATTGAACGCTGAATAGAAGGATGCTTGTTCCATGCAAAATGAGCTTGCTTTCAATTAATCCAGTTCCCACTTCTTACAGAATGATCTATTATTGTCATTGGGTTGACAATCTTACAGCATATCATCCTGGCAAATGGTCGTGATATTGTAATGGGCACAGTTCAATGCTGAGATGCAATTATTGTTTGGGAAAATCAGAGGGAATTTTGTCTTAAATGGTTGTACTCCACTAAACGAAGTGTTCAGCTCCACATACACCATACCAGCCTCATTTTGAACAGCTTGATCAGATAAATGATATCATAGCTCAGGAATTAAAACATCCCATTGGGCTAAATTTCAGAGGTGACTTGGTGGCATTGGGAAGTTACACATTGAAAAGCTTATAAAAACAGATTATCACGTGTACTAGGATAGAGTGAAAGTTTTAATTTATGTGACATTTAAAGGGGAGCAAAAAGTATCCACGCTCCAGTACAATCTTTCAAAAATAAAGATAAAGAAAGAAATTCATTTAAGATGTGATGAGAGGTTGCTCTGTCCTGTGATGTAGCCTCTCCCACCTCCCCAGTGTCCATCGTAGCTGCTGCTACCCCCAACATCACCATTACTTGTTCCTGTCATTCCCCCAGGCTGTCCAGCATCAAGGAAACAGCAGAAGCCAAGTTCTAGTCCCTGCCTCCTCTTGATTGCTCAAAGCTTCTAGAAGTCATTGGCACCTGCGCCCTGGTGGGAGGACTTTGGTTGCTGAGCCCAATGTTGGGACCATTTGGTTGTTGAATCCAAAGTCAAAACCACCTTATCCAATCGCAGGAGACCTTCAGTAATCAAGCCTGGGGTTGAAACCACCTTATCCAATGGGAGGAAAGCCCTTGGTTGCTGAGCCAATCCCCTATTTCTGGCACCAAAATCTGGTATTTTCCATATATTGCGTGTAAAAGTTGACCCTCCCACCCCACCCTGTATGTGATATGGATATTTGGTGTTTTTGTCATTCCTGTGTGAACAGTCACTCCCAGAAGGTAGGGAAACACTTCAGAATGCAAAAATCACGCAAGTTCTATGTTAAGAGATAGAGGAAAGAAGATACACTGTAAAGGGAAAGATGGGCGGGGTTTAACAGAAAGTGGAGAAGTTGATATTAATGCCATCCATTTGGAGGGTGCCCTGACAAATATGAGGTGTTGTTCCTCCAAGTTACAGGTGGTCTCAATCTGGCAGTGCCTGAGACCACAGACAGACATGTCAGCAAGGGAATGAGATGAAGAATTGAAATGGGTGGCCCCTGGGAGATCCATGCTATAGCGGCAGAGAGAGATGAGGTTCTCAACAAGTAATCTCCCAGTCTCTGTCCAGTCTCTCCGATGTAGACGAGACCACAACGGGAGCACTGGATGCATGAAAGTGAAATGTGGCTTCACTTGGAAGGACCTTCAAAATAGTGCCTTTATGAACAGCTCTGACAGGAATAATCAAATATTCCCATTCAGATCTCGTAAAAATTAAACAAAAAATAAGAAACATAAAATCAAACTTACCCGACAGCATGGAGATCCTAAAATTGCTTGGAACCAGCAGAATTAGCAATCTCTGTCAGGCCGAGGGACTTTTAAACAGTTCACATAAGTACAACAACTCTGCAGGCATTTTAAACAGCTCAACCAGGTACAACAAAATTGATGAACTCCAAGCCAGACCAACATCAGAGAGACATCAGGGATTCCTGCATGATGTGCTTTTACGGAAGCAAGGCTAAATGTGGACATTCTAGACATGGCGCTGTAGCCCAAGGGTTACACCTTCCATCGCGCTGATCGAACACCAGCATTTGGAAAAACCAGAGGAGGAGGCTTTTGTATCCTCAAGGTGCGTAGACATGACGGTCATGTCCCAGCCTGGCTCCCCCGACCTGGAATATCTGGCGATTAAGTGTCACACATTCTACCTGCCAGTGAAGTTTTTTTAATTGATATAGCTACTCCTCTTGCTTTAGAATTAAAAGATGAAGCTATAACTTGACCCACCCAATCCCTTTTTAATTTAGAAAGTTCTTGCCAATTCTACCTGCCAAAGGAGTTCACCGCCATCATCCTAGTTGCCCCAGGCTAATGTCAGGCTGGCAGTGGAGGGATAGAGTACTGTGATAAACAGCCATAATACAGCACATCCAGATGCCTTTCTGATCATTGTGGGAGACTTCAATCAGGCCAATCTGAAGAAATCTCTGATAAACTACCATCAACATGTCACATGCAAGACCAAGGGAACCAATACACTTCACTACTGCTACACCACGATGAAAAATGCATACCATGCTATACAATGACTGCACGTCAGCAAGTCTGATCACTTGATTTAGAAGCAGAGACTGAAGACCACAGCACCAGTGGTGAAGATGGCGAAGATGTGGTCGGGGGAGGCAGAGGAGCATCTGCAGGACTCCTTTGAATTGGTGGAATGGAACATATTCAAGAACTCATCCATAGACTACATGAATATGCAACAGGTGTCACCAACTTCATCAAGTTCTGCTCACATGCAAATACTGGGTGTTCCCCAACCAGAAGCCCTGGATGAACCAGAGAATCCGCAAACTGCTGAGGGTGAAAACAAGGGTGTTTAAGGCTGGGGATCAAGATCTTTACAAGAAGCCCAGGTATGTCCTGTGGAAGGCCATCTCCAAAGCTAAGTGGCAATTCCAGAGGAAACTCGAGACAGTCAGATACATGCCCACTATGGTAGGGAGTGCTGTCCATTATAGCCTACAAAGCGAGGGCGAACACTGTGATGCTTCGCTACCCAATGAGCTGAACATTTACTATGCCAGCTTTGAGAAGAGCCAAACAGTGCCTACTAGAATCACTGAAAAAAGCTGAGGATCCTGTGATCTCTGTCTCTGAGGGCAATGTCACAACATCATTCAAGAGGGTGAACCCTCACAAGGCATCAGGCCCTGACAGCGCACCTGGCAGGGCACTGAAAATCTGCACCAACCAACTAGCTGGAGTGTTCACGGACATTTTCAACCTCTCATTGTGGCAGCCAGAGGTTCCCAGCTGCTTCAAAAGGGCATCAATCATCCTGGTACCCAAGAAGAGTAGTGTGGCTCCTTCAATGACTATCCACCCAGAAGCACTTCTACTGTGATGGATGCTTTGAAAGACTGGTCATGGTCAGTACCTAAGTAAAGATGTGGATGCACTGCAATTTGCCGATCATCACCATTGTTCCATGGTAGATGCAATAATGTCGGCTCTCCACTCAGCTCTCGATCACCTCAAAACCAACAATTCAAACATACGGCTGCTCTTCATAGACTACAGCTTGGCCTTCAATACCATTATTTCCTCAGTGTTGGTCAAGAATCTACAAACTCTTGGCCTCTGTAACCCCTCTGCAACTGGATCCTTGACTTTCTCATCAAAGACCAGTCAGTACGAATTGGAAGCAATGTCTCCTCCTCACTGATTATCAACACAGGCACACCCCAAGGATGCATGCTTAGCCCACTGCTCTACTCGTTATCCACTCACGACTGTGTGGCCAGGCACAATTCCAATGCCATCTACAAATATGCCGATGACATCACAGTTATTGGCAGAATCACAAATAGCAATGAGGAAGTGCACAGGAGGGAGATGGATCAGCTCTTTGGATGGTGTCACACCAACAACCTTTCGCTCAATGTTAGCAAAACCAGGAAGATGATTGTGGACTTCAGGAGGAAGTCCAGAAAACACATCTCAGTCCTCATCTCAGGGTTGAGTAGTGGAGAGGGTCAAGAACTTCAGATTCCTGGGTGTCAACGTCTTTGAGGATCTGTTCTGGAGCCTCCATGTTGATACAATCTCAAAGATGGCTCACCAGTGGCTATACGTTGTGAGGTGTCTGAGGAAGTTCAGTATGTCACTGAAGATTTTTGAAAAACAGATGTACTGTGGAGAGCCTTCTGGGTGATTGCATCACTGTTTGGTATGTAGGCACCAACTTGCAGGACAATAATAAACTCTAGAGAGGAGCCTAAATACGAGCCCTCAGTGACACAAGGGCAGCTTCTTCCCCGCTGCCATCAGATTCCTGAATAATCAATGAACCAAAGACACTGCCTTACTTTTCATGCCCTATTATTTTTATTATTATTTTATTTTGTTTTTTTTTATGGTAGTATTGTAGGATGGTTATAATATGCATGTTTGCTGTGATCCTGCTGCAAAATGTTGAATTTCATGACAATAAATCCTGATTGTGAATCTGATTCTGGTTCTGTTTGGGGCTCTGCAAGGTGATGAGGGAGGAGATGTATTCATGACAATAAATCCTGATTGTGAATCTGATTCTGGTTCTGTTTGGGGTTCTGCAAGGTGATGAGGGAGGAGATGTGTTCATGACAATAAATCCTGATTGTGAATCTGATTCTGGTTCTGTTTGGGGCTCTGCAAGGTGATGAGGGAGGAGATGTGTTCATGACAATAAATCCTGATTGTGAATCTGATTCTGGTTCTGTTTGGGGCTCTGCAAGGTGATGAGGGAGGAGATGTGTTCATGACAAAATAAATCCTGATTGTGAATCTGATTCTGGTTCTGTTTGGGGCTCTGCAAGGTGATGAGGGAGGAGATGTGTTCATGACAATAAATCCTGATTGTGAATCTGATTCTGGTTCTGTTTGGGGCTCTGCAAGGTGATGAGGGAGGAGATGTGTTCATGACAATAAATCCTGATTGTGAATCTGATTCTGGTTCTGTTTGGGGCTCTGCAAGGTGATGAGGGAGGAGATGTGTTCATGACAATAAATCCTGATTGTGAATCTGATTCTGGTTCTGTTTGGGGTTCTGCAAGGTGATGAGGGAGGAGATGTGTTCATGACAATAAATCCTGATTGTGAATCTGATTCTGGTTCTGTTTGGGGCTCTGCAAGGTGATGAGGGAGGAGATGTGTTCATGACAATAAATCCTGATTGTGAATCTGATTCTGGTTCTGTTTGGGGTTCTGCAAGGTGATGAGGGAGGAGATGTGTTCATGACAATAAATCCTGATTGTGAATCTGATTCTGGTTCTGTTTGGGGCTCTGCAAGGTGATGAGGGAGGAGATGTGTTCATGACAATAAATCCTGATTGTGAATCTGATTCTGGTCCTGTTTGGGGCTCTGCAAGGTGATGAGGGAGGAGATGTGTTCATGACAATAAATCCTGATTGTGAATCTGATTCTGATTCTGTTTGGGGCTCTGCAAGGTGATGAGGGAGAAGATGTGGACACAGGTGGAGCACTTTCTGCAGTCACAGGAGTAAGTCCCAAGAGGGCAATTAGTCAGAAGGGAGGAATAGACAAGGGGGTCACAGAGGGCCCAAGGTTGAAGAGACCACCTTGTCCAGCCATTGTGGAGACCACCTTATCCAGCCATTGTGAAGACCACCTTATCTAGCCATTGTGGTTCAACCAAATTCAGCAACCTTGGATCCTTACCACCTTACTGGGACTGACAGTAGCCCTGCCTGAAGCAGTGTGCACATTACCAAGTAGAAGTACAGGTGAGCGGTGTAAACAATTTATACAAAGTCAGGACACAAAGTTCCACTATCAGCACACCTGAAGAAATAACGAGAAGTTATTGTTCAGGAGTAAAGTACACATGTGTTTACCTTCCTTTGTGCACTGCTTTAGTGGGTCAATAATTACTGGAATCTTGTTAACCACAGTTATTAGGGGATTTGAAGTAAAGGTAGTTGGATTGAGCTAGATAGTCTCCTAAATATTAGATAATTAAGGGATTAAGGCTTTGTGCGTGTAAGTGGCGCTGAAGTAAAAGATTCAGCAGGATTTTATTGAATAATGAATGGCCTCCTTCTGATTCTTCTGTGAGGTCACAATTAAATTTAATTTAATTTAGACATATAGCACAGTAATGGGCCTTTCCAGTCCACAAGGTCAAGCCACACAATAACATCAAACTGATCTACAACTCCTGTACATTTTGGAAGGTAGACACAGACACGAGGAGAACGAACAAATTCCTCACAGACAGCATGGGTTTTAAACCCCTGTCACTGGCGTTGTAACAGTGTGTGCTAATCACTGCACTAACCTGCTGCAACCATAGCAACTAATTTGGATTTTTTTCATATTTTGTACATGTTGTGAGAATGAAATCTTGGTGGCTGCTTTCCAAGCTTTACTCAACTTAATTGTATAGTTACAGTCTAAAAATGAGAACTAAAAATTGCTTAGCTCATACAACTCATTCCACATAAGTAGATTTAAACTAATTCTTCTATACCGTATACAATCTAAATGGCACGAAAATAAAGCTAACAGTATGGAAGCAGTTAGGATTTAAAAAGATACAAGGCAGCAGCTAAAAGCTGATTGGAGGAAAAAACTGATTGGAGCAAGAGAGGTCTGGTAACCTGAGGAATGGTGGCAGCCAGGATCAACTATATATGAAATGCAAGCACATTAACAATTAAGAATAACTGCAATATTACATTCTTCCCTAAAAAAAACACTATCAGTATCGAGCAACACTTTACAGGACTAGTCCCATCCATACCGATTAGAAAATTTTGGTACTTGACCGGATCTACTCAGATCTTGTGGAGCTACTGTTTCACCATCCTCCACACTATGGCATGTCATATCTTCCTCCTCTTCTAGTATTGGTACCACCTGATTTCTTTTATTTTGTTCCACAATAGGAGATGTGGGGATTGTCTGGGCTTCTGGACAAGGTGCCAAGACACAAACAGACACAATAGACTCCTGTCCATCTCGGTACCTGATGTTTGCATATGTTGGATTACTGTCAAGGAGATCAACTTGATTTACATTCTTGTTACTCCTCACCAACCTTCTAATAGTATGGGTTCAGTGGTCATTAGGCAGGAGGTCAGTGAATTTCCATGGGATGAGCGGTGTTGGAAAGCAAAAAAAAACATTCATGGGGTGTAGTATTTGTTGCTGTAAACAACAGCAATCTTTGAGAGTGTAGTACCTCAGGAAGTACCAGTTCCCAGTGCTTCTCGTGCAGGTTACATGATCTAAGGGCCAAATGGACTGCCTTCTATATGATGCCATTGAACCTCTCTACCTATCCATTCCTGATTGGGTGATATGGGGTAGTATGACTTGTGGCAATCCCATTCTGGAAGAGATAATCTTTTAGATCCTTAGACACAAAGGTGCTGCCTAGATCAGAGTGTATGTAATTTGGCATTCCGCATAGGCTAAATAGCAGATTCAGGCTACTACTATTGTAGTATACATAGAAAGTCAAAGGCGAGTATTCATCAACTATTGAAAGTAGATACGAGTTACGAGAAGCTGTAGGCAAGGGTCCCTTGAAATCAATACTAAGCCATTCCATAGGTTTTGTTGTTTTGATAAGAGTCTTTCCTAGTAGAACTGAGACTTTAGTTCAATACAGGCCCTGCATGAAGCACAAGTTTTCTTGACATCTTCTGTAGAAAACAGGAGAATCTTTGCTCTAACAAAATGTAGCAGTCGAATTTTTCCTGGATGACAAAGACTGTTGTGAATGTCAGCAAGTGTAGAGGTAATAAAGGCTGAACAAGTGTACGCTCGATTAAATGTGTCAGGTACCACATTCTCTTTCCCAGAGCAGTCCTTTATTGTGTAACTAAATGCAACAAGTTCTGGCCTCCATTTTTGAATCTTTGCGTTCTTAATCTTTGGATGTCTTTTACTGTCAAACACTGACCTCTGATTAGTAACCAAGCTAAAATGGTGCCATGCCAGATGGTAGCTCCATTTGCGCACTGCCTCAATGATGGCAGTCGCTTCATTCTCTACAATGCGGTAGGGCATTTTACTTCCTTGTAGCGTCTTTGATATGAATGCAATAGGCTGTCCTCCTTGATTAAGGACAGCAGAAATAGCCACATCAGATGCGTAACACTTTACCTCAAAGGATAAGTTTTCATCCACTGATTGCAGGGTGGCTCCCTCCAACTCTCTCCTCCATTAGAAACTTCTCTGTTGAATCTTGTTAGAAAACCCATAAATCTATTTGGCATAATAAGCAAACATCCCGAGTACCCTTTCTAAGGATGGTAAATTTTGTGGTGGAGGACCCTCTTGTAGTGAGCGGTCTCGCTTAATGATACCATTTCCCCACACAATATCCAAGGACATTAATAGAAATCACAGTCTTTGAATCATTAATAGTTAGATGCTTCTGACTGATGGTCTTTAGGAATTTCTTTACATTTTGATCATGTCCCTCTTGTGTTTGTCCAGTAATAGTGATATTATCAAGGTAAGGGATGGCACTTTCAGTTTTACTTCTCTAACTAACTTGTCCATAGCTCGCTGGAAGGCGGCTACCCCATTCGTGACTCCAAATGAAATCCTACAAAATTGGTATAAAACATCCATTGGCTTCAAAAGCCATATACTTCTTATCTGACTCCTTCAGTGACACTTGGCGGTAGGCACTTTTCAGGTCAAAGGTAGAGGACGCACTATATTTTGCAAGTTCATTCATCATTTGGTCAATCCTTGGCAAGGGGTACCATCCAATTCCGTGTATTGGTTGATTGTCTGTGAATAATCCACGCACATTTGCTTGTTGTGTCAGTGGGTAGGATCCTTCACCACTACCACTTGGGCTTGCCATGGTGATATGCACATTTCAATTATTTCTTCTGAAAGTAATTGGAATTTCCTCTGCAATTTAGTCCTGATCATCTTGACTAAAGCCTCTTGATTTAGCAGCAATTGGTTGACAGCTTGGTGATAAGTTTGGAGAAAGGGATGGCTCTTCAATTGTTGCTGCTGTCAGAGCACATTAATGATCAGCATCGTTCACAGTTAAACTCAGACAAGGATCCTCCATAATTAAATTTCACGCTCAAATACTGATCCTGGAAATCCTGGCCAAGTATTAAGTCAGAACATAGATCCTTCAATACATCAAGTCATGTGGCAGCGCATGACTGGCTATTAAGACTAAGAGTTAGGTCAACAGCAACCTATCCTTGGGAGCTAGTGTTTAAAGTTTCCTGAGCCATAGCAATGTCTTTACTGGATGGGTGAGCCTTTAGTTTTAGTTCCCGCGAGACTTTCTCGCTAATGTAACTATGAATCCAACAGAGCCCTTAACCTTTCACCATTCACAGTCACAAAGGTTGTGGCTTGAACAAGTCCTTGTGGCACATTAGTATAGCCAGTACATGAGAGTTGACCAGTGTTGCCACTGAGCTTGATGAGGCCTTGGATTTGCACACCCAGGCATAATGTCGCTTCTTGACATATTTATTACAAGTAGCCTTGCGTGCTGGCCAGTTATCCCGTGAATGGTAAGAGAACCCACAGTAAGAAACATTTCTGTTTTGTATTATAAGTGACAGCCACAGCTGGTTTCTCAAGAGCAACTGGAAAGTTTTCAGGTAGCTCTGCTAAAGTTTCCTTCCACATACTGCAGCTGAATGGGCCACTGGGATAGCAAATGCATCATTATTGCATTGAGTTATGTCTAACACAGAAGCTTGATTACAAGCAGTCTGTAAGTTCAGTGTTTTGTTTTCTAAGAGATTTTGGCGTAGTGCAGGTGAGGCAATGCCAGCGATGAATGCGTCATGCATTGCCTCGTTACCATACTGCTTTGCGCTATGATCTTGAAAATTACAGTTCCTCTTTAATTTTTCCAACTCCCTGAAGAAATCTTCCCTGAAGAATCTAATGATTCTCCTGGCTTCTGTTGCCTGGTAGCCAGTAAATGTCTCATTGGGAGTCTTCACATATAAATTGTCCAACATAGAGATAGCTGAGTCAAAATTTTCACATCTTTCTATGTATTCGGAAATGTTGCAACTCACACAGCCTAATAGTGTTCGGTTCTTGTTCAGTATCTTGTCCCTAAAGTCGTCAATATAGTTCATGAAAAACATACGCCTGTGTTACCACTCCTCAGCAGCTGTCGGTGAGCTAGTGTCAATGTCTAAGCACTTGGGCCTCCACGCCATCTCCTTGCTTGATAATTAAGTTGAGTAAATTGTTGAGAGAATGAAAAACTTGGTGGCAGCTTTCCAAGCTTTACTCAACTTAATTGCATAGTTACAGTCGAAAAATGAGGACTAAAAACTGCTTAGCTCATACAACACATTCCACGTAAGTGGATTTTAACTAATTCTTCTATACCGTATACAATCTAAATGATATGAAAATAAAGCTAATAGTACGGCAGCAGGTAGGATTTAAAAAGACATGAGGCAGCAGCTAAAAGCTGATTGGAGCAAAAGAGGTCAGGTGACCTGAGGAGCAACAGCAGTCAGGATCAACTAAATATGAAACGCAACCAGGATCAACTATATATGAAATGCAAGCTCATTAACAATCAAGAGTAACTTTACCATATTACAATATGTCTGCTAATTATTCTAACATCCCTCATAACTAACTTTGTCCAGTAAGATGCAGATTTGTAAAGGTGTGAGTGAGGGTTCCAAGACTCTGAGCTGCACAAGTGGCCTCACTCCTCTGGCATATACAAAGAAAGACAGATGTCTAGAATATCTAAACCAGGCCACTGTGCAGCAAAGTAGATCTGGAAAGTACTTGGTTCAGCAATGTCCCAGAAGTCTTGTAAATTATTCAGGTGATTAGGCTGCTGTTTGGGGAGGTTACTGAACAAAGAGATGAGAAGTAGATTTAAGTAAGATAAGTAAGGTGAAAGTCACCCAACACTTCTTGAACCTTGACCTTGTTTAATTATTTTCAGTGCAAAAACAGCTCTTGGAAAAATCACGAAGGCATCAGGCACAGATTGTGAAATCTCATCCGTTGTGCCTTTTATATTTATACCAGCTGGTTTTGGTTGTTTAACAATGCAGCTTGCTAAAACACTCTCAATCCAAAGGCATTCGTTTTCCGTGCCAGCACCCCACTTCATTCTGTTCTGTCCCTCATCTCAATTTCTCCAGTACCCTGAATTTAACAATATGTATTAAACAAGTTGGAATGTAAACGCTCAAATAAGTTTTTGTGGTCAAAGATTCATGAACTTGGCTGAAGTTTCAGGGTCACATTTTCCCAATTGGGTTTGTAAAATCTAGTTGTTTGCAAATCTATAAAAGGTGATGACCTTTCTCTTGGTATGTAAATACGCCTTTGAGACTAAAATGTATTTTTGGGCAATCATTACTAGAAAGCTACTGATTTGAAGTCTAGGCAAAACTAGAATGGCAGTGGAGGCAAATTAAACTATGTTTTTAAAAAGGAGACTGGATAAGTAACTGATAGGAATAAAACGTTTGCAGGGCTATAAAGAAAGGGCAGGCGTAGCACGGATAGCGTAACGGTTAGTGTAATGCTATTACACCAGCGCTGACTGCGGTTTGAAACCCGCACTGTTTGTAAGGAGTTTGTACATTCTTCCTGTGTCTGCATAGGTTTCCTCTAGGTGCTCCAGTTTCCTGCCACCTTTCAAAATGTACTAGGAGTGCAGGATAATTGGGTGTGCCTATTCTGTTTCTGTACCCCTGGCTCCTCCCTCTTGATTCTGTACAAAGGCTCCAACACCATAAACCCTCCCCAGAAACCCTGGGTCACAGCACAGGATGACCTTCAAGTTTATTGTAAATAAAAGTCTATAGTTCTGCAACTCTAGACTTTTGAGTTATTCATAGTGCATCAGTATATTTGGATGGCACAGGCTGAAAGGGGCTCGTACTGTGCTGTATGTCTACAAAAAAGAATGACTGGATTGGCCTTGCATCAAGCTAGCATGGATTCAGTAGGTTGAATAACTCCCATAAATTTGTGTTCTTCTGGACTCTAAGCTAACATTTTGGAGTGGCCATTGTTGGAGTGGATTAGTGCTAGTGGGAAGCTGAAGCTTTGGCTGAAGAGGGTTTGATGAGAAGAGGCTGTGAAAATGACACGTGTATTGGTAGTGACAGCAAGTCTTCATGAAAAAGATTTCAGATAGAAGCCATGCTGAGAGAAATGCCAAGTGCCCTGCAGGAGCTCACCAATGTCATCTGTGAAGTCCTTGTTGCTGATGTCTTCAATCATGCAAACTTAAAAACTTAAATAAGCAAGTGAAGCAGCGGGTTAGGAAATGTTCAGATGACATGAAAGTTGGAAGTGTTGTGAAGTGTAGAAGGTTGTTCCAGTGGGAAATAGACAAGATGCAGAGTTTGGTGGAGAAGTGGCAGACAGAGTTAAATCCAGATAAGTGTGAAGTGATGCTCTTTAGAAGACAAACTTGAAGGTGGAGTACATGGCTACTGGTAGGATTCTTTGCAGTGTAGAGGAAGAAAGGGAATTTATGATCCAGGTGCATAGATCCTTCAAAGTTGCCATGCAAGGTGATTAGGTGGTTACGAAATGTATGGCAAGTGTGCCTTTACTTTCCAGGATATTGAGGTTTTTTGGTTTGGAAGATAATGTTGCAACTCGATATAACTTTGGTTTGACCACATGAAGAGTATTGTGTCCAGATCTGGTTGCCTTACATAACAATAAATGCACTTAAATTTATGGTGGCAAACAAGCAAATCTGCAGATTCTGGGGTCTAGTGCAGTTAACAAAAGCACTGGAAAAACTCAGCAGGTCATGCAGCATCCACATATTGAAAGGGTTCCAGAGAAGATTTATCACGATGCTGAAGTCTTATGAAGAAAGGTTGAGTGAGCTAGGGCTTTTCTCTTTGGAGCAACGGAGGATGAGAAGCAACTTAATGTATAAGATGATGAGGGGCACCAATAAATTGGACTGCCAGCACCTTTTCCCCAGGCCAGCAATGACCAATACCAAAGGATATCTATTTGAAATGAGTGAAGGAAGGTTTAGGGAAGATGTTAATGTTAGTTTTTTTTTACACAGAGAGTGGTGGGTACCTAGAATGCATCGTCGGGGGTGGTGGTGGCGATTAGTACAATAAGGACCTTCTTAGATAAGCATGTGGATATAAGAAAAATCATGTGTCATGAGTATGAGGCTGAGATGGGTTAGATTGATTGTGGAATAGGATTATGTAGAAGTTGTTGAAATGGTCCTCTTTTTCTTTTGCTGTTTGTGGTTCAATACAGTACATAAGTTGACGCCCACAAAAGTATTTAGAACAACAATAAATGCACTTAAAATTTATTGTGGTAAACAAGAAAAAGGGGTCTAGTGCAGTACATAGAAGTGCTGGAGAACCTCAGCAGGTCATGCAGCATCCAATAAAAGGCAGTCAATATTTCAGGCCTCAGCCTTTCATCATGAATGTCTAAAACCAAGTTTGACCTGAATAAAAAGATGGGGAAGAAGGGGGAAGAGGATGGGAAGGATCACAGGCTAACAGATAAAAGGGTAAGAGGTAATAGGTGTGAACAGGTGGGAAGTGTGGTGCGCTGTCATATACAAAGCAGACACAAGACAAAGACTGATCAACCGGCTTTATTCCACTTAAAGTCCCTGCTGCAATTAGCTGTGGTTAGCTGTGCTGGCTCCATGTGACTGACCTCGAGGGACCGGATATGGCTTATAGCCCAGTAGATAATTGGCAGCTGACTGGGTGGGGCTTGGTCCATTCAGTTTGACTGATTGACAGCTGGCCAGGTGTTGTCTTGTCCTCCAGGGCTTTTCCTGCAGGTACACAGGTTTCCCCCTGCAGTAGGATAGTGGTGTATCACCACAGGAGGGTAGAAGAAAAAGAAACTGAGAAATGACAGGGGAAAAGGCAAAGGTCTAAGAAGGGTAGCTCTCTGATAGGAGAAGAAAGGGAAGGGTGTGGGGAGATAGGGATCTGAGGTCAATCTTGGTGCTATCTGGTTGGAGAATGGCGAGACAGATTTGTGGGTGACCTCAAAGTGACAGTGCATGAGGACATGAACAGACATGACAGTGTGGCGATGGGGTGTGGAATTGAAGTGGGAGCTCCTTGCTGTTGCAGTGGACAGAGTAATAAGCTCAACGAATCAATCTTCCAATCTGCGATCAGTCTTTCTGACATAGAGGAGGATTCATCAGGAACACTAAATGCAAAAATTACCCCTACAGATTTACCAGTGTTCCTTCACTTGGAAAGATTATTTGGGGTCCTGAATAGAGGTGAGGGAGGAGGTGTAAGTGCACATGTAGTACTTCCTGCAGTCACAGGCGTAGGTAACTAGGCAATGATTGGAGGAAAGGGATGAGTGGATGAGAGAGTTATCACTGTGGAATGAAAATAAGGGAGGTATGGGGAAGATGTGCTTGGTGGGAGGATCCTGTTATATGTGACAGAAAATACTGATAATAATATGTTGGATGCTGAAGATAATGTTGTGGTTGGTGAAGACAAGTGGAATCCTATCCTTGTTATATCTGAAAGGGGAAAGGAAAGGGCAGGAGGAGGGGAGGGTCCACCACCCCATATTTTTATTCAGTTCTCTGCCTGATTTTCGACATTCCCGATAAAGAGCTCAGGTCTGAACTGTTGATTGCCTTTTATTTCCTATGGATGCTGCCCGACCTGCTGAATTTTCCAGGACTTTTAAATGTTTTAAATTTAAATTTCTAATTTTTGTTCAATTTTAAATGCTAGACCTACAGCATGGTAACAGGCCCTTTTGGCCCATGAGCCCGTGCCGGCCATATATACCCAATATACCTACAACCCCGGTACATTTTTTTGAACAGTGGGAAAAAACTAGAGCACCAGGAGGAAACCCACACAGACACAGGAAGAATGTACAAACCTCTTACAAGACAGCTTGGGGTTCGAAGCCCAGACCTAGCCGCTAACTGGTATATATTTTGTTCCTTCCTTCCCTTCCCTATTTCTAGTTTCTTTAGGGAAAAAGATGAAATACAAAATAAACGGCAGCAGATTGACCAGTTGATTAACATTTGCTTCATCATTTGCGAGCTTCCTTGGGTGGCCATTTGGGTGGAGCTGTTCGTTTGTTCAGTCTGGCACAAGCATTATTTCTGTCCTGTTTATCAGCTTTCCTAAATGCTCACCCTTTCAACTGTTATCTTAACTTTGCATACACCTGTTATGGATGGAGTTTGAGTTAAACTGGAACATTTTAATGCTCAGCAATAAACATCTTTATGATTATTGTAGCCATCATCTTAAACCATAGAAGAAAGTGACATACATGTATGAAAATGCGCACCACCAGATTCAAGGATAGTTTCATTCCTGCTCTTATCAGACAATTGAACAGACATCTCATTCATTTAATGATGATGGTCTTGTACTGTTTTAACTGAACTCTTTCTCTCAACCATTGTATTCTGCATTTTGTTCTTTTTAGTACTGCCTGTTGTATTTATATAGGTGTGGACTTACTTGAGTGTGTGGTGCAAATAAAAGCTTATACTTGACTGGATGGAGAACTAAAGCTTTTATTAGCTTACAACACAGGTAGGGTTCATGAACAGGCTTCAGAAGGGTTCTGGGTTTAGGTAGGAAACCACGGTTATATACGGGCCCCGGGGGGAGTAGCCGGGAGGCGGGACCAGTTGTTAGTACAGCACTCTTCTGGTGAATCCCAGTTCACTACATTCACTCCTTCCTTCAGAATTAAGGGTCTGTGGATTGAAAGCTGGTAATAGACACCGAAGTTAAATATTTACAATACTGTTTACAGATTCAGGTGGTCCAGGGGTCTGGAGGTCCTGGTGGACTGCCTTAGCACTGGGGGGTGTTGGGCTTCTTGAGTCTCTTGGTCCATCAGTGATGGAAGGGTAGTGGGCTGGGGCTTGGGTTTGAAAATAGAGGGGGGGCTCACTCTACTCCTGAACCGGGTCTCCTGAGGCCCTGGGTGGGGGTGGAGAAAATGAGCTCAGTAGCTGTGGGGCACCTGAGGCAAGAGATCCTCAGTTCCGGCAGGTCTCTGATGGAGACAGTCCTTACTGCCAGCCGTGTACCCCATGTAGGCATACATGGGGTTGGCATGGAACAATTTCACCCTTTCCACCAGGGGGCTGGTCTTGCTTCTCTTCGCGTGCTTCTTGAGAAGGACCAGACCAGGACAAGTGAGCCAGGCTGGGGGTGTAGTCCCAGATGCCGACCTTCTGTCGAATGCAAACATGAGCTCACGAGGAGTAGCATTGGTCGCAGTGCAGGGTAGCGACTGAATTGAGTGGAGCATGATGGGGAGGACATCCTGCCAGTGCAAGACTGGAAGGCCTTTTTGCTTTAGGGCAAGTTTGACAGCTTTCCAGATGGAGGCATCATTCTCTTTTTCAACCTGCCCGCTCCCTCGGGAGTTGTAACTGGTAGTCCTAATGGGTGCGATGCCCCTCACCAACAGGTACTGATGTAGCTTGTTGCTCATGAAGGCTGAGCTCCGGTCTCTGTGAATATAGCCGGGATACCCATGGACAAGATGGATGTGTCTGGGCATGGGATGGCAAACGGGAAGCAGGGGTACTCATCTATGAATGAGAGAAAGGAAGTGTTCCTGTTCGTGGAAGGGAGATGTCCCTTAAAATCACACTGAGCTGTTTGAAGGGCCTGGATGATTTAATCAGGTGCGCTTTTGCGAGGTGAAAAAAGTGTGGCTTGCACTCAGCACAAACCTAGCATGACCTTGTCATTTCCCTGATGTCTTCTATTGAGTAGGGCAAATTGCAAGACTTGACAAAGCGAGCCATGCGGGTGACCTCTGGATGACAGAGCTCATTGTGTATGGTCTGCAGTTGACCGTTGTGTGTGGAGGCACAGCATCCCCTAGACAAGGCATCTGGAAAGTTGTTAAGGGCCCCTGGCCGGTAGGCGATGTCAGAACTATAGGTGGAGAGTTCGATCCTCCACCTAGGAATTTTGTCATTCTTGATTTTGTCCCTCTTAACGTTGCTGAACATGAATGCGACAGAGTGCTGGTCCGTGAGGAGTGTAAATCTTCTACCAGCCAGGTCGATGGTTGAATAGATCCCAATACCGCGCGATATCGTTCACCATATCCAAAATGCGAGGGAGGGGATATGTGTCCATGAGTGTGCATCTGTTAATTGTTTGGTTAAAGTCAATCACTAACCTGGACTTGTTTTCCCCCTTTACTACCACCACTTGCGCTCTCCATGGGCTGGTGCTGGATTCAATGATCCCCTCCTCCAGCAGGCACTGGGTCTCCATTTTTATGAACTCCCGTCTGCTGCACTGTACCTCCTGCTCTTGGTGGCAATGCGCTTACAGTCGGCAGACAGGTTTGGGAACAGATGAGGGGTGGTCGATGTTCAGTGTGGAGAGGCTGCAAATGGGTCATTTTTAAGTGATATTTTTGCACAGTCTGTGAGTCTATGAAACTTTCCGTGGAGCCCGTGTCAATCAGGCACTTGGTTGAATGTCCATTTTCCTTCACCATCTCCATCCTGAGTCGACCTGTGCAGGTAAGATGATGCCGACCTCGTGGTGCGGAAAGATGGCCGCCCTCCTTCCTCCTCTGATAATAATGGCACTGAATTCAAAATAGGACTGCTGCAAGATGGCCACCGAGCCCTTTCATGCCATTTCCGTAGGTGGCAAGTTGCGCAGCAGGCAATCTCGGGCAAGTCCAGCGCAGTCGACTTGGGGCTGAAATCGGATCCTTCACCCAATGTCCCTTCTTCCCGCAGCTGAAGCACGCCGAGTCTTTGGCTGGGCAGCGGACACAGGGGTGCTGACCCTGCCCCAGAAAAAGCACTCCCGGGTTCGGGAAGCTGCAGCCGTTACAGCAGGGGCCACCAGTCCTTGGAGGTGCTCACCCAATAGCGCAAGTTCGCTGGCCTCTAGGTCGTTGTTCTCAAGACTAGCCTGTTTCAGTGATTTGACCAGCTCACCATGGCTAGCAAGGCCCTTCCTTCCCATTTCAAGCAGTCACTGCCTCACGTACCTTGAGTGGACCCCTGCAACAAGAGTGTCCCAGATCTGTTCATCTTACCAGACGTGGCCTAAAGTGACCTCATACCTACAGTTCTTAGTCAGTGTCCACAGATCCAGCAGGTAGTCATCAATCGATTCAACGAGCCGTTGGCGGTGTAGGGCGAGCTGGTACCTTGCTAGGACCTCGTTCAGGGCCTTCATGTAGCAGGCTTTCAGCACCTTGTTGGTGGCTTTGTACGTTGGGCAGTCTCGGATGACTGCGTACCCCTTTGTCCCTACCCTTGAAATGAGCGCTGACCACCAGAGCTTGTCTGTGTGCAAGACGTCCCTGGTCACGTTCAAATAGGCCTGAAAGCAGTCTAGCCAATATGCAAACTCCTCAGATGCATTGGGGGACTGGGGGTCTAGTAACAGCAAACTGGGCTTGAGCAATGCCTCCATCCTTGTTTGTAAGCTAATAAAATTGTAGCGTAGATAAAAGCTCACACTCGACTGGAGGGAGAACAAATGCTTCTATTAGCTTACAACGCAGGTAGGGTTCACAAACAGGCTTCAGAAGGGTTATAGGTTTAGGTGGGAAACCAGGGTTATATATGGGCCCCCGGGGGAGGAGCCAGGAAGCAAGACCAATCGTTAATATAGCACCCTTGTAGTGAATCCCAATTCACTACGGAGTGGCATGCAGAACAGAAGGTTTTTTACTGCATCTCAGTAGACATGACAATGAACAATAACAGCGATCTTCTGATTACTTAAGGTTGTCTAGGACAAAATAACTGAAGGGAAAGAAGGAAGGAGTTGGCCATCTTACCCGCCAAGAGATTGGCCGATAAGAGGAACAGTCAGAAAAATTCTTATTCTTTTGGGGAATAAGTGAAATTGACGCTTCATAAAAAGTAGCAGGTAATTTTCCAACATCAAAAGATTCGAGAGAACGGAGTCTAAATGGGGTGGCAATGATTGCAAGGAAGTTTTATAAAACTCAGCTGGAAGAACATGGAGGCCGAGAAATTTGCTGGATTGTAAAGAGTTAATTATTACAATAATCTCCTCAGAGGAGACATGCTTTTCCAACTGTAACTGGTCTTCTGAAGAAATCAAAGGAACTATCAACTTATCTAAAAATTCTTCCATAAAATTTAATCTTTAATAGATTTTGATTTATAAAGGTTAGAACAGTGGTTCTCAGCCTTTTTCTTTCCACTCACATAGCACTTTAAGTAATTCCTATGCCATCGGAGCTCTGTGATTAGTAAGGGATTGCTTAAGGTGGTATGTGAGTGGGAGGGGAAGGTTGAGAATCATTGCTCTAGATCCAATTGTTACTGAAATATTTTGCTTGAGAAAAATTGTCATTGGCCCATTTCCTTTGGAGATATGAAACCATGCACATAATGAGTCAATTAGGTATGATTAAAACAGTGGTTTTCAAACTTTTTCTTTTCACCTACATACCACCTTAAGCAATCCCTTACTAATTACAGAGCACGGATGGCATTGGGATTACTCAAAGTGGTATGTGGGCAGAAAGAAAAAGGTTGAGAACCACTGGGTTAGAATAAAATTGTTGAAAAGTTTCATTTATTGCTACATAATCAGTAGTAATAACCCCAGTATCTTTATGACACTTTCTCCACACAACAATGACTAATGCAGAGTTTCCAACTGTAGTATTGTTGGCATTACTCACCATTATCACTCTAATCTCAACCTGGCATATAAAACTGGGAGAATATTTTTGAGCCAATTTTTGGGAAAATCAAGCAGGTCGAACATGCCGTCAAATACGGTATGTTATGCCTGACATTAGATGCAGATGGCAACCCCGTGGAGTTACACATCCTGCCCCTTTTGTTCACAATGTATAAAATGGCAAACTGAAATGGAGCTTTGCAGTTTTGGTTGTTCAAGTGTAAACAACCAATGCCGGGATATCGGAGACTGTTCATAACGGTAAAATCCTGCAAAGGCTATGTAAAAAATCATAATGTCTCCACTTCTAAAAAGCTGATGACGCTTGGCATGTCGTGAGATACTCTACAAAACTTCGACAGATGCACTGCGGAAAGTTTCACTGGCTCTTTGCGTCGCAGCCTGGTTTGGAAATTCAACTACCCAGGAATGTAGAAGACTGCTGACAGTAACCAACCAGTCAGCATTTACATTGTCCTCCAATTTCTGTTAATCCCTTCCCCAGATATCTCTCTTTCCCCATCTGTTTTCTTTCCTCCAGCTCCCTAACACCTTCCCTTCATTCTCTTATGAGAGAGCTACCATCACCCTTCCCCTCCATCACTTCTCAGCTTTATTCGTTCGACCTGCCCACCTGTAGCCACCTGTTAGCCTGTGCTCTTCCCTCTTCTGCTCTCCTCCTCCTCAAGCTCCCCTCCCAACCTTTTTTATTCATGCCCCTGCCAATAATTTCTTATTCAAGACAAAGCACCCAGGCCCGGTTACCCGATACTTCCTATGGCTACTGCATGACCTCCAGAATGTTTGCGTATTACTCAGGATTAGCAGACTCTTTTGTTTAACAGGTTCAAGAACATCCCATTCCTACCCTAATCATAAACTACACTGGTGCCACAAAAAGTCCTGTCTGCCCTGTTGAAACACCATTTTTTTCTTGTAACTGTGAATATTTATTATCTGTTTCTCTTTTACATTTGCTCTCTCTGTTTGGTAATTTCAAGTATACTATTGGAATTTTTCTTCACCAAGTACCTGTTTCACTGGTCCAAGGAAGAATTTTGGTGTCTGTGTGCCTTGCGCTTAGGAGTATGACAACAACATTATCACACTTCACCTCACGCCTTCCCAGTAATACCTGCATTCTCAGTAGCCCTTTTTAAATTGCAGCACCTGGGTACCTTCCTATGAGCCGGGTGCAATTACTGGGGCAAAAGTGCTGGAATTGCCGGGGGATCTACCCATTAAATCACCAACCCGGCGATTTAAGGGGGATCCTGCCCCAGCAATGACATTTCACGCACTCACTGGAAATACTGCCGGATGTTCAGATGCTGGCTGTCCGGTGACACATGCACTCAAGCACTGATATCACCAGAATAAGCGGGTCAGCCATTTTCATGTTCAAATTGCCAGTGGACGCCACCTAGGTAAGTTTAACTGGGTCCCCTGACTACCTCTGAGGTAGGTATGGGACCCGGTTTGATTCTGACAGGGTTGACCGGATCAGACCCTTTCAAACTGCTGTGTAACTGGGGTGCTAACCAGGCAAATTGCCCAGTTAACCCCATTTTACATGGAAATTTGAAAGGGCCTACTGATATCCAAATACCGATAGAGATCAGTAGAGCCTGCCTCTGAGTTGCAGCACACTCCCAACCTCTCCACTGTGGTATGAAACTATTGATGCCCAGGACAAGGTGACAGGTGCCAACCAACAGGTCGATTTGGCCTGTATCTTCCATTCTATCCACAATGCCTCAGTTATTGATATAGTTTGCTCATCCTAATGGAAAGATCTCAACTATTTTGAATCAGAGTGATAAGGAGGAACATGACATTCATGACACATTTGAGGAAATGACCATCTTAAACCAAAATATGAACATCTCCCCAAATAGTCCAAGGTACTAGAATCAGAATCAGAATTTATTGTCATGAAGAAGTCACAAAATTCTATGTTTTGTGGCAGTGTCACAGTGCAAACATTCATATAAAATACCGTACAAAAATAAATAAATACTGTGCACGAAAAGTGAAAGTAAGCCAGTGGATTTGGTTCAATTATTATTCAGGAATCTGCTGGCAATGGGGAAGAAGCTGTCTTTGTGCCACTGAGTGCTCATCTGCAGGCTGATGGTAGCAGAGTGAAGAGGGCATGGCCTGGGTGGTGGGTATCCTTGAGGATAGAGGCTGCTTTTTTAAGATGTCTCTTGTAGATGTCCTTGATGGAGAGAAGTCTGGTGCCCATGATGTCACAACCCTCTGGAGTTTTTCTTGTCCTGTGTGTGTGTGTTGGCACCTTCGTACCAGACAGTGATGCAACCCGCCAGAATGCTCTCCATGGTACACCTGTAGAAGTTTTCGACGGTCTTCGGTGATGTACCATATTTCATCAAACATCTCATAAAGTATAGCTGCAAGTGAGCCTTCTTCTTGATTGCATCAACATGGAGGCTCCAGGACAGATCCTTGGAGATATTAACACCCAGTAATTTAAAGTTCTTGACTCTCTTCATGACTGAGCCCTCAGTGAGAATTGCACTATGTTCTCCTGACTTCCTCCTGAAGTCCACAAGCATCTACTTGGTTTGCTAATGATGAGTTCATGATTGTTGGTGTGACACCACTCAATGAACTGATCTATCTCCCCCCTATATTCTTCCTCATTGCCGTTTGGGATTCTGCCGACTCCCGTGGTGTCATTGGCAAATTTGTAGATACCGTTGGAATTATCCCTGGCCACACAGTCATGGGAGTACCTTCATTACCTTCACTCATTCTGAATTGTTACACCAGTTTAATTCAAAGCTTTGTAGTGGTGGGCCATTGGACAATGCTGCTCCAAGATAGGGTTTGAGGCTGAAGAACACAGAAATGGCAAGCTATTAGTGACTCGAGGAAAGGCACCTACGTAGGCTGTGGGCTGCTGGCGACTGCAATCAAATACTCACACCAGGCTGTGGACTGCTTGAGACAGAGTCAAGACTGGCTGCAGGGGTACCACGTATCAAAATCGAGATGCAAGAGGTTGCTGGAGGTTTCCTGATCATGTCAGAGATGTGCATTTGGAGCTTAGGTTGCTGAGGGTTTGGACTGAAGCTTGTGTGGCTGTGGAGGCTGCAGGAGCACTGGAGACGAATCCTTGAACATTCAGTGACTCTGGGGAGACTCGCTTTTGCTTCTCTTTCTCTGGCTGTAAGGTGCACTGGGAATTTTTGTGGATAGCGAATCTTTGCCTTTCAGTAGATTAAAGGAATTTTGTGTAATATATTTTCTGTTTTATTACATGACAATAAAATAATCTTGAATCTTGAATCAAACAGTTATTCTGCTGTCCACCTGTAATTATAAAGGCTTCTGGTTTCGGACATGAGAGAACTGGTAGTTTTGGTATGATTGTGAACAGTGGTTCCACTAATTGGGGTGGCATGGTTAGTGTAGCAGTTAGTGCAATGTTACTACAGCAGGGGTGACCCAAGTTTGAATCCTTCTATAAAAAATTTATACTCTCCGCTTGACTGTGTAGATTTCCACTTGGTGCTCTGGGTTAATTGGTCACATGGGTGTAATATGGCAGTGTGGGCTCATGGGCATGAAGGGCCTGCTACCATGCTGCATCTCTAAATTAAATTAATGTCTCAAACATCAGATCTTAGCATGGGATCTTGGAAAGTAGAGAAGATTCAAGACAGGGTGCAGTTGAAGGAAAGGTGAAAGTGGCAGCTGTAACTGATGGACTTAAAAGAATGATTAGCCATGGCACCTTGATCACGGAGCCAAATGGTTGTTGCAGTGATAAAGTCCTATTTACACTCCAGACTACTAGAGGTAGTCGGAGACGAGTTGGGTTGGATTCAAGTTAGATGCCACCACACGGTCATGAATTCTTTAGCTGATACACTATAGTTGTTTTAAAATAACCCAAGTTTCTTTATGACAATAAAAGAAACATCACATGGAACCAGGAGTGTGCATGGTATGCAGAGTGAGAATCAGTCATTATCAGCAGAGATATAGAGAGTGTAAATTTGATTGGAAATGTTGACCACAAGTGGAGGTTGTTCAAACAAAGATTCATGCCATACCTGTAAGCCTGATGCATGGAAGATTACATTGCTACTTACTGTGGTGAGACCTCAAGCAATAGAGGTTTGTTTTTGCCAAGGCAGCTGATGAACATTGTTCACAAAAGAAAAATGAAACGTTCGAGAGTACATGTTTCACTCACGTGCACACACAGCTGCAGGGAGAGAGCTTTGATACTTTTTTAACGGACTTGAAATTAAAAGCAAGAATATGTAATTTTGGATCCCTGCAAGGTTCAATGATTCATCATCAAATTGTGTTCGGGATTATTGATAAGAAAATGAGAGAGGTTGCTGTAAGAGACAGAGCTTACCTTAGCTGGAGCTATGAAGATATGCCACACCAGTGAAATAGCTCTGTAGCATGCAAAAAACTTTAGTGATAGTGAAAATGAAGGCATAGTTGTAACTACAGTGACGGGACAGACACACAAACAAAAAACGAGATATAAAAAATAACAAAAAGATGGAGACACATTCAATTGACAATGATGTGACAGTCAACATGAACCAAAACAATGCCCTGCCTATGTAAAATAAGTGCAAAGGGCTGAATTACTATGCTAAGCAATGTTTTTCCAAAGGAAAAGAAAGCAGAAGTGAAAACGTGGACACTATACACACTAGAGAAGAAACTTCTCTCAATTATACACTTTTGTTGGCATGGCAGCACAGGAAGATTTTAAACCAACAGACACTGAACAGTCAAGTGTGAACAAAGTCAAGTAGGACAAGTGGACTGTGTCATTGCATACAAAGTGAACAAATATTCCTTTCAAGCTGGACACGGGCAAAGATCAATTTAATCTATGTGTGCAAAATCAAGCAATTAAGATAAAGCCGTATATCCATGCAAACCCTGTTCAGCTCAAACCCTACAATGGACAAAACATCGACATGAAAGTACATGTAAACTCAAGGTGAAAGTCAAAGATAAAGAGCACCACCTCAGGTTCACAGTGGTCCCAGGTGGACATTAATCACTACTTGGTAGTGATTAAGCCTTGTCAAGAGGGTGTATTGCATTAAAACCGATAACACTGGATCAAATTCCAGTCAACTTCAAGCGGTTTGGAGGTTTACCATTCACTTGTAAGATCACAGCCAGTAGTGCATGTCCCGGGATAGGTTCCAGCGCCAGTAAAAGAAAAGCTCAAGAAGGAACTCAACGGAATGATGTCACAAAGGGTATAAAAGAATGGGTAAATTCAATGATGTGTGTCAAAAAGAAGAACAGTGACCTATGCATGTGCATGGACCCAAAAGACAGGAATGCCAATATAAAGAGGGAACATTAGCAGATTTCAACCAGGGATGAAATTACAAGTGAGATGGCCGGTGCAAATTTTTTTGACTAAATTGGATGAATCCCAATAAAACTGCATGAAGATAGCACAAAATATTGTATATTTAATACATTGTTTGGCTGATACTCTTGTGTGAGGATGCCTTTTGGAATTTCCTCAGCTCTATAATTCTCCATAGGAGATGGAGCACATAGAAAAGGCATAAATGGGGTATGCATGTCATGGATGACATGATCCTATGGGGATGAAGGGAAAACTGTGGATGTTGTCTATTTAGACTTTAGTAAAGCTTTTGACAAAGTTCCTCACAGGAGGTTAGGAAAAAAAGGTAGAGGCATTAGGTATAAATGAGGAGGTAGTGAAATGGATTCAGCAATGGTTGGATTGGAGGTGTCAGAGAGTAGTGGTAGAAAATTGTTTGTCCAATTGGAGGTCGGTGACTAGTGGAGTTCCTCAGGGATCGGTCCTCGGTCCACTATTGTTTGTTATATATATTAACGATCTGGAAGTAGGGGTGGAGAATTGGATAAGCAAGTTTGTGGATGATAAAAAAATTGGTGGTGTTGTGGACAGTGTCGGATTACCGTAGATTAAAAGGTGATTTAGGAAGGCTGGAGGTGTGGGCTGAGAAATGGCTGATGGAATTTAATACAGATAAGTGTGAAGTGTTACATTTTGGAAAGGCAAATCTAAATAGGTCATATGCATTAAATGGTAGACTATCGAGATGTGCAGAGCAACAAAGGGATTTAGGAGTTGTGGTAAATAGTACCCTCAAGGTTGATACTCAGGTAGATGGTGTGGTGAAGAAGGCATTTGGAATGTTGGCCTTCATTGAATTCAAGAGTAGGGAGGTTATGATGAAATTGTACAAGGCATTGGTGAGGCCAAATTTGGAGTACTGTGTACAGTTTGGGTCACCAAATTATAGGAAAAATATAATCAAAATAGAGAGTGCAGAGAAGGTTCACGAGAATGTTGACAGGATTTCAAGGTTTGAGTTACAGGGAAAGGTTGTGCAGACTGGGGCTTTTTTCTCTGGAGCGTAGAAGATTGAGAGGGGACTTGATCGAGGTGTTTAAGATTTTAAAAGGGACAGACAGAGTAAACGTGGATAGGCTTTTTCAATTAAGAGTGGGGGAGATTCAAACTAGAGGGCATGGTTTAAGATTGAAGGGGGAAAATTATAAGGGGAACATGAGGGGAAATTTCTTGACGCAAAGGGTGGTAGGGATGTGGAATGAGCTTTCGACAGACGTGGTCGAGGCGGGATCATTGGTTACATTTAAGGAAAGAGTGGATAGTAACATGGATAGGAGAGGACTGGAGGGGTATGGACCAGGTGCTGGTCAGTGGGACTAGGAGGGTGGGGATTTGTTACGGCATAGACTAGTAGGGCCGAGCTGGCCTGTTCTGTGCTCTAAGTGGTTATATGGTTAAAAACAACACAAAAAGAGGCTCATCAAAGTGCTACAACGCATCCAGAAGAATGGATTAAACAGAGAAAAATATTAGCTTGATGTGGAGGAAATCACCTTAATGGGAGATAAACTGTCCGAATCAGAATCAGAATTTATTGTCATGAACAAGCCATGAAATTTGGTGTCTTGAGGCAGCATCGTCGTGCAAACATTCATATTATAACCATCTTATGACATTACTATAAATAAATTAATAAAAATAATAGCACACAAAATGTAAGGCAGTGTCTTTGGTTCATTGATTATTCAGAAATCTGATGGCAGCGGGGAAGAAGCTGTCCTTGTGCTGTTGAGTGCTCATCTTTTGGTTCCAGTACCTTTTCCCCAATGGTAGCAGAGTGAAAAGGGCATGGCCTGGGAGGTGGGGGTCTTTTGAAGATAGAAGTTGCCTTTTAAGACACTGCCTCATGTAAATGTCCTTGATGGAGTGAGATCTGATGCCTGTGATGTTGCAGGCTGAGTTAACAACCCTCTGGAATTTATTCTTGTTCTGAGGGTTCATACCAGGCAGTGATGCAACCAGCCAGAATGCTCTCCACAGTACACTTGTTTTCAAGAGTCTTCGGTGACATACTGAATTTTCTCAGACATTTCCCAATGTATAACCGCTGGCAAGCCTTCTTTGAAATTGCCTCAACCTGGAGGCTCCAGGACATATCCTTGGAGATGTTGACACCCAGAAATTTGAAGTTCTTGATCCCCTTCACTACTGAGTCCTTGATGAGGACTGGGTCATGTTTCCATGACTGCCTCCTGAAGTTCAGAGGTAGGTTTGAAGCCAGACAAAAGCAAGGTGAAAGCAATTTTAGAGATGCCCAGACCCACTGACAAAAAAGGCATATTGAGAGTGCTGGGAATGATCAATTTCTTTGGTAAATTCATATCAAACCTGTCTTCCAAAACAGTGTACCTAAGGAAGTTGAATTGATGTGGACAGCCAACCACGAAGAAGAATGGTGACCACTTAAGACCATTCTAACTATAGAACTTGTACTTTTGACATTCTTTGATGCACCCATAAGGATGAAAATATCTTGAAATGATGGAATAGGTGCTGTACTACTTCAGGCTTTGGCAGAAGATTGGAGGCCAGTAGCATATGCATCAAGGACAATGACAACATCTAGTGTGTTGTCATATCTTTTATCAAGAGTTTTAACTATGTAGTTAACTTTATTTACCTTAGATGTTATCTCAGTGTGCCCAGAAAATCTTTCTCAAAGATGATTAGACACAGTTGAGAACAGAATTAACACTTTAAGTCTTAAAATTTCCGTCTTCCTTTTCTGTCACTCCAAACTTTATCTTGAGCCACTTTTAAATTCTCCTCAGCTACCTATCACATTTTTCCCATTCATCTTTAAACTTTGAAATATAATCCAACAATTTCAACTGCACATCCTCATTAACTCACTATTTTTTTAAACAACATTAAAGGTCCTCTAACCTCATATTCGAGTAACAATTCCCTTACTACAAACAAAACTAGACAAACACTTTCATTTCAATACTTTTCATTGTTTTGACAATAAAGTCCTCATGATAGTTTTAAAAGTTGAATGAAACCTCCAAATCTCCCTGAAATTCTGGATGAAATACAGACAATGCAATTTGTTTAGCTCCCAAGCTAACTGTTCAAGATACACCTGACATAAAATTCTTTCCCTGATCTGATTTTATTTCTTTAGGCAGACCAAATAAACTGAAAAATTTTTCTGGAGCCCCAGACTCACTTTTTGTTTTAATGTTCCTGAGTGGCTTGGCTTCTGTAAACCTATAAACGGCACGCATAATAGCCAACAGATATTCATTTCCATTTTTTCATTTTAGGCATTGGGCCAATTACTTTAGGAAAAAAGTTCTCCAAAAACAGGAATGTGATTTAAAAATGTCACTTTTGGACCTTGATTAGGTTTCCCCACAACTTGACAAGTGTGACATGTTTTACAAAATCTTTTTTTCAATTTGGCCAATAAAATTGTTTCATAATGCTGATTAATGCTGATAAGTGTGAGGTGCTTCATTTTGGTAAGAAGAATCAGAATAGGACATACGTGGTAAATGGGAGAGCATTGAGGAATACAGAAGAGCAGAAAGATTTAGGAGTAACGGTACATCGTTCCCTGAAGGTAGAAACTCACGTGAATAGGGTGGTGAAGAAGGCTTTTAGTATGCTGGCCTTTATCAATCATTGCATGGAATATAGGAGTTGGGAGGTGATGTTGAGATTGTATAAGATGTTGGTGCGGCCTAATTTGGAGTTCTGTGTGCAGTTCTGGTCGCCTAATTATAGGAAGGATATAAACAGAGTGGAGAGAGTGCAGAGAAGGTTTACCAGAATGTTACCTGGGTTTAAGCATCTAGAGTATAGGGAGAGATTGGACAGATTAGGTCTTTATTCTTTGGAGCGTAGAAGGTTGAGAGGGGATTTGATAGAAGTATTTAAGATTATGAAAGGGATAGACAGAGTGGATGTGAATAGACTATTTCCGTTAAGAGGAGGAAAGATTAAAACAAGAGGACATGAGTTAAGAATTAAGGGGCAGAGGTTTAGAGGTAACATGAGGGGGAACTTCTTTACTCAGAGAGTGGTAGCCGTGTGGAATGAGCTTCCGGGAGAAATAGTGGCGGTGGAGTCAATTGTATTATTTAAGAAAAGGTTGGACAGGTATATGGATGAGAAGAAGATGGAGGGTTATGGGCATTGTGCAGGGAGGTGGGACTAGAAAGGGGTGTTTGGTTCGGTGCGGACTAGAAGGGCCTAATGGCCTGTTTCTGTGCTGTAATTGTTATGTTATATATGTTATAATTTTGTAGGTAGTTTTCTTTACCCCAAGGTGCCCACCAAAATATAGGCCATGTTCAAAATCTCATCTCTATAGGCCTGGTGAACCACTGCCAATTCTTCCTCAACAATAATCTCACATATCCTAGATTTTCTCATTAATAAACCCTCATTAAAATAATATCCAACTGGCACTTTCTTAATATCTTAACCAGAGAATGCTTTCTCTCTCATCTCAGCAAGATCGCTATTTTCACATTGTTTTTTCTATTATTTTTTTCTCTGGATGGTGACAAACCTTTTGTCAACTGCTGTGCACTATCACATACTTTTCATTCATTTTGGTTATCAGTCTCTCCTCTGGCACACATTTCTTCCATTACCCTCATTCCTGCACGCACTGGGTATATCTCTAAATCTGTCAAAGACTGGTTGACCTGTTAATTTCACAGCTAACTTTATTCTCTACTTCAACAGGTTCTTTATTTTCAAGTTAAAATCAAAATTCTGACTTGACAAAGAAATATTTAAATTAGTTGGTGATTCATCACAGGTTATCTCTTTTATCCCACAGTCTTCTTGTTTCTGAATCTGCTGCTGTATTTCGCGAGCCTTTAAATCAATTTATACAGTATTTTCGTCACTGGCCAAGGTTTTAGTCCCCTCTCAGTCGTCTACATTCCAATGAATAAAGTCCCAGTCTCCTTCATCTCTCCCTGTAATCCAGATGCTGTAAGCCAGGCAACATCCTTGTCAACCTTCTCTGCACCCTCTCCACCTTATCGATCTCCTTTAACTCAGGTTGCATGGGTTTTTCCACACTGGCAATAAATGGCTACTTTACTGCAGAGGCAACATTATCTCTCGACACAAAAGGTTTTCATTTCTTCCTTCACTTTACCAACAATTCCAAAACCTTTCTTCCTTCCCTGATTTTCATCTCTTTTAATACAAGCTTCTGGTGCTACTGGTCCCTGCTCTCTCTTTCTCCTCAAGAAAAAAAATAATTTGCTACCCCATGGCCAGCTTTCTTACCATAGGACTATAGAAGCATTTACGGCGCGGAAACAGGTCATGTCGGCCCTTCGAGTCTGTACAGGTTCACTAGAACAACTCCACTAGCTCAAACCTCCCGCTCACCACCCATAACCCTCCAACCCCCTCACCTCCATGTACACATCCAACCTTCTCTTAAATGACAGAAGGGACCCTGCCGCAACCATCTCATATGGAAGTTCATTCCATTTTTCCACCACTTGCTGAGTGAAAAAGCCATCTCTAATATTTCTCCTAAAGTGTTGTCCCGTTACCCTTAACTCATGGCCTCTTGTTCCAACCTCTCCTGCCCTCAGGGGAAAGATTCTGTTTATGTCAAGTCTATTTATTCCTTTTGTAATTTTAAATACCTCTATCGTCCCCTCTAAGTCATCTACATGCCAGTCAATAAAGTCCCAGTCTCCTTAATCTCTCCCTGTAATCCAGATGTTGTAAGCCAGGCAACATCCTTATAAACCTTCTCTGCACCCTCTCCACCTTATCTATATCTTTTCTATAATTTGGAGACCAGAACTGAGCCTCCAAACCTGGCCGCACCAATGCTTTAAACAGCTGCAGCATCACCTCCCAGCTCCTATACTCTATACTATGATTTATGAAGGCCAGCATACCATATGCCTTCTTAACCCCCCTGTCTACATGCGAATCCACCTTCAGTGAACTCTGTACCATAACCCCCAGGTCCCTTTGCTCCTCTGTGTGCCTCAATGCCCTCCCCTTAACTGTATATGTCCTATTCTGGTTATTTTTACTGAAATGCAACACCTCACACTTGTCTACATTGAATTCCATCTGCTATCTTTCAGCCCACTCTTCCAAACAAACCAAATCCTTCTGTAATCCAAGAAAATCTACCTCACTATCCACCACTCCCCATATTTTCGTATCATCTGCATATTTGCTTACCCAGTTAACCACACCCTCCTCTAAATCATTAATATAAATGATAAACAACAAGGGACCCAGCACCGATCCCTGAGGCACCTCGCTTGTCACAGGATTCCAATCTGACATACAGTTGTCCACCATGACTCTCTGCTGTCTATATCCCAGCCACCTCTGAACCCATGTCACAATCTCTCTACTAATTCCTAGAGACTGAACCTTCCTTATTAATCTTCCATGCAGAACCTTATCAAAAGCCTTAGTAAAATCCAAATAGATCACATCCACTGCTCTACCTTCATCCACCTTTTTTGTCACTTCCTCAAAAAACTCAACAAGGTTTGTCAAACATGGCTTTCCTTTTACAAACCCATGCTGGGTGCCCCTAATCAATCCCTGCCTATCCAGATATGCGTATACTATCTCGAAGAATACCCTGCATAATCTTCCCCACCACCGAAGTCAAACTTACTGGCCGATAATTACTTAGCCTACACCTACTGCCTTTTTAGAACAATGGAACAAGATTTCCAACCCTCCAATCCTGTGGTACCACTCCCTCTTCCAGTGATCTTTGAAAAATCACTGTCAGTGGCCCCGCTATTTGTTCCCTGACCTCCCTTAAAGTCCTGGGAAAAATCCCATCAGGATCAGGAGACATCCATCTTAATTGACCCTAGAAGCTACAAAACTCTCGCTTTACTAATCCCTATCCTTTCCATAACAAAGCCCTTTGCCTCTCTTATCTCAGATAGCCCAATGTCCCTTTCCCTCATGAATACAGATGAGAAAAAATTGCTCAATATTTCTCCCATCTCATACAATTCCTGACATAGTTCCCATCATCCAGTGGACATATTCTATCCTTAACCCTCCTTTTACTGTTCACTTATCTGTAAAAACTCTTAGGATTCAACTTCGCCTTATTAGCTATGGACTCTTCATACCTTCTTTTTGCCTTTCTAATTTCCCTCTTAAGGTTCTTCCTGCAATCTAAGTAACGACCATACATCTCCTCAATCCCTTGTTTTTTATATTCTTTAAATAGAAGTGACCATCTTTTGAACCACCAATGTACTTCCTGTGAAAAGGAGAATACAATTCCTGTCTTCCTAGGAACAAAACTTCTTTTTACTGAAGATTTTGGAATCTGTTTACCACACAAAGAATCTGCTTTCTTTTCAAAGAGACAGTGAATGTGGCTATTTTCTTCCATGATGAATTCACAAACCCAGAAATGGGTTGAACAAAGTGGCCATACAAAAATGGACCCAAAGAGACAGTGAAGTGGTCCTCTTTATTTCTAAAGCCGCTTATTTTGTGTTCCCCGTTTCCCACGATTAGCACACAACAGTATTCATTCTGTTACTGTAATTCAACCCTGTCTTTCACAGTGTTCAATCGTGTGTCACAGGGGTATGACTTCTGTACTCTCCAAAATGGAACTCTTTGCCTCTCATTTCGGTAATATATTTCCAGCCCATTTCTCATGTCACACGATATGTGACATAATTTCTGTTTTTGAAGCTCATAAGGTCTTTTGACATGAATGCGATGAAAGCATTTATGTTCACTTATGTTTCCGAGAAGTCTGCTTTCTTCAGAACTAAAATGGCCAGGCATTTATGCAAGCGCTTCTGAACTAACACCTGTTGTTTCCATTATCTCAAGAACCATCATAAATCCTTTTCATCTTCTTGACACTAACTTCAATCAGCATCCATTTTCATCTCAAACTGGCTTCTGTCTTCTATCTCAATGAACTATGAGTGTGTATAAAATGCTAATACATTGACTTTGTGCACCTGTGGCCACCCAAACTAACTTATTAAACCAAAATCTAGATAAAATATAGCTTTAACATTAAACTAAGGATTCATATTAACACAGAACACACATGCTCTAGAGAGTGAAGAAAGACACCAGCGCTGTCTTAGACCACATCAGCAAACCCCACAAACATCCCCAGCAAGATCAAGACCAGCAGAGAGGCGGGTGAACATCCCGGGACAGCTATACTACTACCATCAGTGATGGGGCGCTGAGGCCTGCCAATGCCACCCACCTTGAGAGTTTCCAGGAAATGCCCTGGCCATTCATCATTGATGGTTGTTGCAGTTGGCCCTGCTCTACATCTGGGACTCACTGACGGGCAGGTGTTTCCTGGTCGACACTGGCGCTGAGATAAGCATCCTACCACCACCCCCCCCACCCCCGCAGGCCTCGACACCCATAATGGCAAGCAGAGCCCAGCAGTGAGGGCAGCCAACAGCTCCTCCATCCAAACTTCTGGGACCCACACTATTCTTCTTTGTTTCGGCCCTCGCGGCAATGGCACAATCGCTCTTAGGGGACGATTTCCTTCAGCCCCACTGTTTGCTTGTTGACGTCAAAGGCTGACACTTGCACCCTTCCTCTGGGGGAAGCCAAATTAACTGCTCTCCACCTGGACTCTTGGACAATGAATTCACTTGCATTCTTGTTATTAATTTCGCATTACGACACAGTTGCAACATTGGTGACACCATTGGGCCCAATCAGATTTTTGGCCCATCATGGACAATGCAGCGGTTTCGATCAAACTGCCTGTCTATTGGATCACTCAACCTGAAGTTTGGTTCTGGCAGGCTGAGGCGCAGTTCCACATTTGCAGGATGGAAGTGAATGCCACTAAGAACTATCACATGGTAAGCACCCTCAACCAGGACATGGCTGGTCAAGTAGTGGATATCCTTCGGAACCCACCAGCACAAGGCAAGTACGAAGACCTAAAAACCCTCTTTCTCCGGTTTACAGTTTCTCACGCCACAAGCAAGCTGCATGGCTCATCCATATCGATGGTCTGGTGGACCGCACCCCTTCGGAGTTAATGAACAACAAGTTGAAACTAGCAGACGGCCATAAGCCTTGCTTGTTCTTCGAGCAGTTGTTTTTAGAGCATATACCAGAAGACATACACTTCATGTTGATTGACAAGGACTTTGATAACCCTTGAACAGTGGCTGCCCTTGCAGACATTCTGTGGCACGTGAAACAGCAAGGTGCAAGGCCAACAGGAATTAGTGCTACATCACACCCAAAGGCTCAGGCTTCATGAGTACTGGCGATGAGGGCTCACGTTCTTGTAGACAAACATGACTCTGTGACAATGGTTATGGCAGCTGGCCACCGTAACAGCCTGCTCTAGGTCTGGGATGAACTCTCCCAGTGCAATTTCTAGTCAACAAGGGTGCAGAAGTTAGTGTCCTTCCTTTTTCAGACCAGGAGTGCAGGTTCAGCACTCACTGCGGTGAATAACAGTTCGATTCGTACTTACAGCACACGGACTATACCCCTGAAATTCGCCAACAATAAGTTCACATGGTAATTCATTCTTGGTACTCGAACAATGAATTTGTCAATCTTTTTGTGGAATTTCCGGACATTATCACTCTCCAGTTCTCCACTGCCACACTCAAACATGGCATTGAACACCACATCCTCATCTAAGGACCTTCTCTACACACCCGAGCCCAACGTCTCTGCCTGACAAGTTATGGTTGCAAAACAAAAGGTCCACAAAATGGAAGGACTTGGACTCATACGCAGGTCTGATAGCCCGTGGGTTTCCATGCAACATATGGTGCCCAAACCCACGGGAGGCTTGAGACCTTGTAGGGATTCTTTGGCTTGGCTTCGCGGATGAAGATTTATGGAGGGGTATGTCCACGTCTGCTGCAGGCTCGTTGGTGACTAACAAGTCCGATGTGGGACAGGCAGGCACGGTTGCAGCGGTTGCAAGGGAAAATTGGTTGGTTGGTGTTGGGTGTTGGGTTTTTCCTCCTTTGTCTTTTGTCAGTGAAGTGGGCTCTGCGGTCTTCTTCAAAGGAGGTTGGTGCCCGCCGAACTGTGAGGCGCCAAGATGCACGGTTGGAGGTGATATCAGCTCACTGGCGGTGGTCAATGTGGCAGGCACCAAGAGATTTCTTTAAGCAGTTCTGTACCTCTTCTTTGGTGCACCTCTGTCTTGGTGGCCAGTGGAGAGCTCGCCATAGAACACGATCTTGGGAAGGCGATGGTCCTCCTTTCTGGAGACGTGACCCACCCAGCGCAGTTGGGTCTTCAGCAATATGGATTCAATGCTTGTGGACTCTGCCAGCTCGAATACTTCAATGTTGGTGATGAAGTCATTCCAATGACTGTTGAGGATGGAGTGAAGACAGCGCTGATGGAAGCGTACTAGGGACCGTAGGTGATGCCGGTAGAGGACCCATGATTCAGAGCCGAACAGGAGCGTGGGTATGACAACACCTCTGTACATGCTGATCTTTGTGTGTTTCTTCAGGTGGTTGTTTTTCCAGACTCTTTTGTGTAGTCTTCCAAAGGTGCCATTTGCCTTGGTGAGTCTGTTGTCTATCTCTTTGTCGATCCTTGCATCAGATGAAATGGTGCAGCCAAGGTAGGTAAACTGGTTGACCGTTTTGAGGTCAGTGTGCCCGATGGAGATGTGGGGGGGCTGGTGGTCATGATGGGGAGCTGGCTGATGGAGGACCTAAGTTTTCTTCAGGCTGACTTCCAGGCCAAACATTTTGGCAGCTTCTGCAAAACAGGACGTCATGCACTGGAGAGCTGGCTCTGAATGGGCAACTAAAGCGGCATCGTCTGCAAAGAGTAGTTCACGGACAAGTTTCTCTTGTGTCTTGGTGTGAGCTTGCAGGTGCCTCAGATTGAAGAGACTGCCATCCGTGCGGTACCGGATGTAAACAGTGTCTTCATTGTTGAGGTCTTTATTGGCTTGTTTCAGCATCATGCTGAAGAAGATAGTAAAGAGGGTTGGTGCAAGGACACAGCTTTGCTTCACGCCGTTGTCAATGGAGAAGTGTGCGGAGAGGTCATTGCTGTATCTGACCCGACCTTGTTCGTTTTCGTGCAGTTGGATAACCATGTTGAGAAACTTCCGAGGTGCTCTAGTATTTACCAAAGCCCTTTCCTGCTCACGGAGTCAAAGGCTTACAAAGGATTACAGGCATTTCAACAATGCTACCACTGCACACAGCTACCCCCTGTGCCCCATATACAGGACTTTACAGTTAATCTTCATGGGGCCAGTATATTTTTAAAAAAATTGACAGTGTGTGGGTACCAGCAAATATCTGTGAACCAGGAGGATGTACCCAAGACCACTATTATAACACCATTCGGCTTCTTTGAATTTTTGAGAATTCTTTTTGGGCTCAAAAATGTTGCACAAACATTCCAGCAACTGATGGACACAGTGGGGCATGGCACACTTGTTGCCAACGACTCCCACAAAAAGTACCTGCAGCATCTAGGTTTATTCTGCCACTGCCTACAGGAGTTTGGGCTAACTGTGAACCCTGCCAAGTGCAAATTCGGGCAGTCCTCTATCGAATTCTTGGGGGATGCCCCTACAGGAAGGTGGCCATAGTAGTAGACCATTGAGGGACTCAGCAGCTGAAAAACCAACATTGGCTACGGGCTGTTGGCGACTTGGGGTCAAAGGACCCACATAGCATGATACTAGAGGGTTGCGGAGGACAACAAAGGATCCAAAAGGATCTTGGACATTGAAGGCTTCCTGACGGCATTGGAGGTTTATTTCTTGAGCTCGGGTTGCCGATGGTTTGAACTGCAGAGGCTGTGGGAACATTGGAGGTGAACCCATGGATACTAAGTGACTCTGAAGGGACTCTCTATTGCTTCTCTTTCCCTTATTATTGGGTGGGGGTTGGGGGTGAGGCCAATGTTCATGGTGATTCTTTGTCTGTGTTATAACAGACAAAAGTTGAAGTATAAATTGTATATTACATTTTTAATGTTTTCGTACATGACAATAAAAGGAACCTTTGATTAAAAAAAGGAAGCTTTCCTCCAGTGTCAGAGTGAGGCCCAACACAATGTAGAAGAACCTGTGTATGTCCTGTATTCTTCCTGGATAGTTTCCAGCCCAACGGTATGAAGATGGAACTTTCCAGTTTCAGGTAATAAATCCCCTCCCTCTTCTGTCTATCTAATTCAGTTCTTTCTCCTTTATGTTTTTTAGATAAAATTTGTGTGATTTTAATGGTCTGAAGTGTGACAGACTATTTAGAGGTGGTTTGGGAGGAATTGTTAGAGCAGCTTGCACTCACATATTTTAAAACACAGAATATTTGCAGGACTTTTGCAGAATGCTTTTTGCAGGAGGCAACAAAGTATCGACAAAGCTTGCCTGGGAGAGCATGTGATCTTTTCAGGCAGAGGAGAACAGTTTTGCTCTTAGAGAGGGAGGGTGTGAAACAGAGAGAGAGGAGACAGAAATCAGTTCCAGGAGGACAAGCTGATAAACTTTGGAAGGGTGCCTGGTCAAAGGAGGAGATTGGTGGTGTGAAAGGTGACCTGAAAGAAAGAGGATCATCTGGAGAACCCCGAAGGGGGCAAGTTTCGTCAGCAAGACTGATTGAGAAGGAATCAGTTGCGGATGTCCTGGAAAAGGAATCTCTCTCTGAAAACCAGCAAGAAACCTCCTGAGTGGTAACAATTTTCCTGTTAAGCACCAAAGACTGGTGAACTTTATTAATGCTAACTTCTGGGCACAGTACAAGAATTGCCTGCAACCAGTGAGATTGGACTGTGATCCAAAGAACTTTTCTAATCTTAAATATACATTGCACACACCTGCACTTAGTATTAGAGGGGGGATTAGGTAATTAGGTAAAGTAATAAGTTAAAGTTTAATTCTGTTTTCTTGTTCAAATATAATTAAAAACTACTTTTGTTTAAGTAACCCTGTGTTGTGGTGCATATCTATTGTTGCTGGTTTTTGGGGTCCTCTGGACTTCATAACAGAAGAATGTCAGAGGTCTCAGCATTGGTTGTTCCCACACAAACGACCAAAACTTGAAATCTCTGTTTCCTTATGCGAATTTAGACAACATACCGGAAGTGCGGTAATTAAAGAGGGAGGCGGGAATTGCAACGCACGTCATCAATGCGTGCTATTTATTAGCCTGTTGTTCATGGAATGCCTGTAGTTAACTTTAGACTGCACACATTCTGGGAAATTTATTAAGGGTTTAGGAGGTAAAATATCAGAACGGGAATGGCACCCTCATTCCCGTTCTGACCTTTTAACACTGCATGCATTCTTGGAAAATGGCAATAGTTCACTTCTCCTCTGCTCCTGTTTGCTTTCCCACATCATACCACCTGGGCCTCCCACCCATTCTCATTCCCTTCCCTCTCTGGTTCCATCCTCTTCCACTCACATTTCAACTACAGGATCCCCTCCCTCCTTTGGTTCCATCTCATCCAATCTGTCACAGCTCTCCTAATAGTTTCCATCACATCATTATTATCTCTTTTTTTTAAACTTATCAGATTACAGCCCTGGCAGACTTTGTCCACTTAGTTCCTTTGCCACACTCGTCAGCTGTCTCCAGTGCCCCACCTTCCCCCCTTTTACTTCCTTGCTTTTCTCTCTTTTTTTCTGGCACCCACCAATCAACTGCCTCCCAATTATATATCTCCCAACTCCAACCCTTATCCTCCCTGATTCACCAATGTCCTCCTGGCTCCTGTCTAACCTCTACTACCCTGCTCCCATTATACTGGTTAGCCTTGAAGGGTTCTGGCCTGAAACACCAACGATTAATTTCTTTCCACCACTAATGTTTCTCAACCATTGAGTTCCTCTAGATTGTTTTTGGCTCCAGATTCCAGCACTTGGACCCTCTTTTGTCTACTCTATTCAGGTGTTGAATTCAGTCCTGAGGGCTGGTTCCAACTCAAGTTACTTGTGATATTTTTCAGACACTTGTTAGTAAAGAGCAGCTGAGATGGTTTCACATTCCCTCATTCACTAAAATATTCCAGACATTTTACAACCAGGGCTAAAATCCCCACCTACTTGTTATAGCAGATAGGGCTCCTATTGAACGTCAACACCGAGATTCTGCATTGAGAGTTAACTTTTCATTCTTACAACTGCCAGTAATGAGGCCTGGTTCAGAGACTATAATTAACCCAGATATTATTACAGACCAATGTGAGCAGCTCACAGGGTGTTATTATGTTATTGAAATATTCTCCTCTTCACTTGCCAGCACTAGTGGAGAGGAGGACGCTCAAATCCGACACCTGTTGATGAAGAGGTAGGAATGTCATCACAAGGCCAACTCAAAGGCTCACCCACTACTCTATAAAAATGAGCAACTGATGCATACATATTCTGCAGAGGAAAAGAAATGTGGGGATTAAAATATGTAATTCAATTTTATTTTTGAGATCAATCAACAGTTTATGACATGCCTAGTCCACTGTGTTTTTTTTAAAGAATACACTGAATCAAATGTACTACTTCATTCCATTCAAGAACATACAACAAAATGCTCTTTATTAACTATAGTTCGGCATTTAACAGCATCATCACCTCAAAACTAATCAGCAAGCTCCATGACCTGGGCCTCAATACCACTCTGTGTAATTGGATCCTGAATTTCCTCAGCTCCAGACCCCAATCAGTAAGGATTGGCAAGAACATCTTCTCCACAATCTCCATCAGCACCAGACGGCTGCATTCTTAGCCCCCTGCTCTACTTCCTTTAAACCTACGACTGCGTGGCTCGGTACAACAACAACACCATTTACAAATTTCCTGATGATACCATAGTAGTTGAGTGTATAAAAATGGGAGATGAGTCAGCAGACAGGAGGTATTTGGCTGAATGGTGCATCAACAACAACCTCTCACTCAATGTCACCAAAACCAAAGCAGCAGATTCTTGAGCTTAGGAAGGGAAAGCCACAGGTGTACAATAGCAGGAATCAGAGAAGGAGAGGGTGATCAAATCTAAACTTCTGGGAGTTTCTATCTCGGAGGACCTTTCCTGGATCCAACACACTCTCATCATGAAGAATGCACGTCAACACCTCCACTTTCTCAGGAATTTGCAGAAGTTCGGTATGACGTCGAAAGCCTTGACCAATTTTTACAGGTGTATAGTGGAAAGTGTCCTGACTGGCTGCATAATGGCCTGGTATGGGGGCCACAAGATTCATACCAACAGGTTCAGGAACAGTTGCTGCTCATCCACCACCTAGCCCCTAAACAACAGACTCATTTACACATTATGCATTTAAATATTTACTATTTCTGTACTTGCACATTCAGTTTGTTTATATTTCTCTCTTGTAGAGGTATATTTTTCCTGAGCACAGTTTATACCACAAATAAGCAGAAGTTCTGCCAGGCCCACAGGGTTGTATGTGGATGTCAATGTATATACTTTGGCAAGAAATTTGAATTTGAACATACCACACACACACACACACACACACACACACACACACACACACACACACACATATACACACACACACGCCCACCCACCCACACACACACACAAACACACACACACACACGCCCACACACACACACACACCCACCCACCCACACACACACCCACCCACCCACCCACACACCCACACCCAAACACACCCACACACACCCACACAAACACACACACACACACACACACACACACACACACACACACACACACACACACACACACACACACACACACACACCCTGTAGTCCAAGTGCATATACATTCTTCATATATGGAACTAGCTATTAAATGTCAACAACCATTCATGATTAAGCACATGGCTGCCCATCAATCTGTAATTTCTAATAGGAATCTGTAGCTAATTGTTAACATTTCTTTGATTTTGTGGTTGAGAGGCCTGCAGAAGATTAAGCAACTTAACAAATGTCATCAATCAAAGACAAGAACTTGCACTTTCCATCCAGTAACTAATTAGCACCGTGGGAGAAGTACATGCTCTTCAGACTGAATTCCCTGACTTTGCAGAGCTGAGAGGGGAATGGGGATGGGGGTACAAAAGTAGTACTTCTCTTGGTTTCAGCAGATTCAGGCAGGAAGTCATGCAGCAAGGAAACAAGTTCTTTGGGGCAACAAGTCTGCACCAACCACTTCATATTCATCCTACATTATTCCCATTTTGTTGAACCCACTCTCCAGTCAACTCCCTGACTACTTTCTGTTCAGTTAACCTACCAATTTACATTTCTTTGGTTGTGGAGGAAACTGAAGCTCCCACAGGAAACAGAAAGGACAAACATCATACAGACAGCATTGGCAGTTAGGATTGAATCCTGGTCCCTGGAGCTTTGAGTCAGCAGGTATAGCAACCAGGCCATTTGTTGCCCATGTTAGCCAAGTTATTAGTTAATCACAAAAATCTGTAGACGCTGTGGTTGAAGTAAAAACACAAAATGCTGGAGCAGCTCAGCAGGTCAAACAGTTATGGTTTTTAGACTGCAAGCATGTAACAGCACAATCAAGGAATTTTGCCGCTACAGGGGCAGTCGAAAAAGGAATGCACAAGAATTTTGAGTCAATTCCTGCACCACGATTTATCCTGCAGGACCCCTACAACATTTTGGAGTGAGCCTGCAGTGTAAATCATACCGGAAAATCCTGTTGACAGTCACCCACTCTACAGCATGTCCAACTACTGGGACTGTTGAACTCAGATACTTGCAGTCTAAAAAAAGGCACCCAGGGTGAACAACCACACGGGCAGTAATAATGTTAATTTTTTTTCTGCTATTTTCCCAACATTGCAGTCTAAAAACCATAAGTATCCAAAGGTAAAAATACATAACTGACGTTTCAGGCTTGAGACCTTCATCAAGGCACATAAAGGACATTGTTTGGCCTACTGAGCTTCTCTAATGTTTTGTGTTTTTACTTGGCCAAGTTATTGTTCACTGCTGTCCAGCCATGGTTTAATCTGACCTTTTTGGTCAGTTCCACAGAACAAAGTCCATTTCACAGTTGAGCCTTTGAGGAAGCTCCAATTACTGACTTTTTCAATGCTGAATGTACTAACTGGAGCAGGTGCTAAATATACCTCACAGACAGCAGAGCACATTTAGAAATGGGATTAAGTGTGCCTTTGAAAGGTGACCCTGTTTTCATTTCCTATATTGTATGGCTAAATAGGTCATGGTTAAAAGTTTATCCAGCTGGTTATTTGTTTTATTTACAGCATTGATTTGACAAGAATCCAGATGCAAGTCCGTCTTTGGTAAATGATCTAACTGAACCACACACACACACACACACACACACACACACACACACACACACACACACACACACACACACACACACACACACACACACACACACACACACACACACACACACACACACACACACACACACACACACTGCCACACACCAGACAGATTAAACAGAGACTACCTATAGTCTCCTGTCTTCCCCTAATGCAAGCATTAGGCCCTTAAATGCAAAAATAAAGTCCAACTGAAAAGATGGAGATTCTCTGCCCTTACACTGTGAGACTTACCTTCTTGAATGCGCCGTAGCTGACTTGGAAGGCTGATGACATCATCAGCCCGTGACCTATCTCCCCATTTACCTCTCTTCCTCCATGATCCCCTCAAAACAGGGGCAGCCGGCAGGAGCTGTCAGGCCAGGGGCAGTCGGCTGAAGCCATTGGGGCAGGGGTGCTCAGCGGGAGCCGTCAGGCAGCAGAGGCCGGTGGGACCCATCAGGTAGCAGGGGCCAGTGGGAGCCGTCAGGTAGCGGGGGCCAGTGGGAGCCATCAGGCAGCAGGAAGCGTCAGGTTGGGGGCGGTCGGTGGGAACTGCCAGGCAGCAGGGCCAAGCAGCAACCGTCAGGTAGCAGGACCCATCAGGGCAGCGGGGGCTGGTGGGAGCCATCAGGCAGCGGGGGCCATCAGGGTAGGGGCAGCCGGCGGGGGCTGTCAGGGCCTGTGTGGGCTGTGACAGCTTCACCGGGCTGCTTTGGCCTTTGTGGCCGCTCTCTGAGGCTCAAAACGTGGCAGAGCAATGGGCCTACCTATAATCTCTCACACAGCTGGAAATGTTCTGGGAAACACAAAGTGGTTCCAGCTGCATGGGGGATTATGGGTAGGGATGACAGCCATTGGCTCTGCTACGTATTTATGATAGGTGGCACTACTGTACCAGTTGCTCCACCTCCATCAGCTCTGTAGAGCGCTATGAGGCGCTGCTCGACATGAATGCGGTACAGAAGTAGCCTTTTAGTGCTGTTCCATAAAAGGTAAGTTTTATGTTTTCCCTCCGCGCTTGTAGCCGGCCTCCAGGTGGAGACCTGGCATGAAAGGGCCTATTGTTACAAAGAAACATATACACTTAGCAGCCCAAGTAGGCCATTTAGCCCTTAGGCTGATCAAGGCTGATCATCCACTTTATTACCCCATTCGTTCTTTCTTCTCAAATCTTTTTAAGCCTTTTAGCATTAAGAAACATAGCTACATCCTTCTTGAATCTATGACTTGGTATCTACAGCCTTCCTTGGTTGAGAATTCCACTGGTTCACCATCCTATGGGTGAAGACATTTTTTCTGAAATCAGTTCTAAATGGCAGAGCAGTAAGGCCATTTGCCACAGACTATAAGGAAATACAGGCCTAATATTACATGAGCCACATATATAATAGATACATTCTGACAGACATTCAAGAGAGATAGATACTGGAATGCAGAGGAACAAACAATCTCCTGGATATCACAGTAGATTGTTGCTTTAAATTCACTACCAATGAATTTTGTGAATGTGATAGTACAGATTCTATCACCAATGTGTCTATGTACAGATGGTAGTGTAGGATGACTGATTGGCTGAGAGTGTAGGCACATCTACTGGCAGGTCTTAAAGGATTGTTCCTAGCCAGACCAGGTCATTCTGGACTGTTTGACCTACTTGTGATAGGCTCCAGTCTTCTAGTTAATACAAGCCTTGGTTTGGATCAACAAGTCTTTGGTTCTTTCGACGCGCATTACAATGAGGAACGCCATAATTTACAACATAATTTAACAAAGTATTCAACAAAAAAGTATCTCAAAGCAAGCTTCTGAAATAAAGTAGAAAGGTTTTGCAAAGAAGTAGTTCAAATTTGTATGCAATAGTATCTTTCCTCAAATTCTGGTGTAAGTTCTCTCCATTTTATATCGGTGTGTTACAAACAGCATTTAAAAAGCAGGAGTCCTTTTGAAATAGAATCAGATTTACTAATTTGAAACAAAAATGAACCAGAAAGATGAGATTAACAAACCTCAAATAGTGTTTGTAGTAGTGTATAGATTTTTTTAAAAGAAAAGTATTTGGAAAGGCAGAAATGAACTTAAGACATCTGATAATAAGAGCTAGAGAGATGGATAGAGCTGGACTCATAGGTTCATGCATTCATGGCATTAAATCAGAAATATCTCTCCAGATTCTGAGAAGACACTTACATTAGATAACACGAAGGGGAAGCAAGGTTGGTGCAGCAATTAGCTGAGTGTCTTTACAATGCAAGCAATTGGGACTGGATCTGGGTTCAAATCCTGCACTATCTGTAAGGAGTTTGTATGTTCTCCTTGTGTCCGTGTGGGTTTTCTCCAGGGGCTCTGGTTTGCTCCCACCCTTCAAAAATGTACTGGAGGTGTAAATTGGGTAAATGGGGCCAAATTGGCCTGTTATAGTGCTGTATGTCTAAATTTTTTTTAATTTAAAAGAAAAATTAGAGTACCTGGAAACTCTATATTAACTTCACATGCACACCTCAACCCAGATGTGTTTGCAAGAAGGTGCATGATTTTAAAGTGGGCTAGAGAGGCAGCAACTAATGGGAAAGGGAGGTTTGGAAAATGAGCATGGTGAATTTTAACAGCTTGGGAAACTTTAATGCCATTCTGAAGACATATAGATGATGTGTAGACAATTCCAGGTCCAAGAATAGAAACAAAATATCAGGATGGGTGAATGAAGAATCCACTGCAATAGATGGGATGTTGATTGACATTGCATATTGCATTTTCTATATGATGGGATTCATCCTGGAGGAAGTAGCATTAAAAAAAAAATCTTCAGGAATCTCACTTGTGCAAGGCATTTGACAAGGTCCTCAATATTAGGCTGGTGCTCAAAATCAGATCACCTGGCAAACTGGCCAATAGGATTGATGGTAGGACAGAGAAGGTGCTAGTGGAGGGTTGTTATTCAGATTGGATGAGATTTGTGATGAGTTGTATGCCGCAGGGATCAGTTCTGGTTCCACTATTTGTTATCTATGTTATCAACTTGGATGGCAATGTAGTCAGCATGGGTAGTAAGTTTCCAGATGTCTCAAAAATTGGTGGTTTAGTGGACATTAAATAAGGTTATCTGAAATTATAACAGGATCTAGGTGAACTGGGAGGATCGGCAAATGAATAGAGATAGTACTTAAGACATAGGGGCAGAAATCGGGTATTCAGCCCATCAAGCCTACCCTGCTATTGAATACAAAATAGCGGCAGTAGAGGCATAGGGAGTTTGGAGTGCTCCCTGTAGAAAAATTTTAAAAACTGGTTGTGGGAGAAAAACCCACAGAAGAGAGAAAGGATAGTTTATGGAATAGTAACAAGATAAAAGAATGGGAAAAAAAAACAAAAACAGCAAGAAGAGGTGAAAGAAGCTTACCTTGTGGAAGAGAGGGTGAAGCTGAGGAGGGGCCTACCCAGAGGCCGAAGATGGCAATGGCCGCAACACTGGCACCTCTACAGGGACCTTTCCGCTGAGAGGAAGGCGCACAGGAAGAGGTGAGCAAGGGCAGCCTGCAGGAGGCTAGACCGGAAAGGTGCTCGATGAGGACATCAATCATGGAGTCAGGTGCGCTATTGGGTGCAGGAATGTTGGCAGTGCAAGAAGGAGAAGGTTGGGCCTGGATGGAGAAGATGGCAACAGATACAGACGTAGCAGTAGCGGTAGCAGTGACGAGGACTGGGAGCTCAGAGGGTCAAGGTAGGGAGACCCAGCCGAGAGGGAGAGGGAGGAGCTGTTGATGTTGGTGGTGGCAAAATAAGCAGAGGTGCAAGGGTGGCAAAACCAGGTAGCGATGACAGCAGTGGAGGGAAACTGGGTGTTAAGTCTCTGTGTTATTTTGGAGGCTTCTTAAATAACTTAGAGATACAAGATTCAAATAACAAAAGAGACTTTACTTACTGATGCCATCCAGCATTTCAGGACTCTGCTCATACACACATATACACACAGATATATTTATATGCCCCACATTGGTGCACTACAGTTAATACAGTGAGAAGGGTATATTCTTAAATGGTTACAAAATAATTCAGATTATCCTGACTATATAACATCTCTCCTTCCCATCATTAAGAAAAAATTAGAGTTCTTTATCATTTTCTTTCCAATGCAACTTAAGAAACTGAACTTGTACACTAGTTAATTTACACAACTTTAAAAATGGCTCTTATTGAATATCACACTGGCACCAGTTTGTTCCTTCACCATCTTGTGGATTTGGCTGTGACCATTGGACTCTGGTCCACGTGTAGGTGATGTAGCTTGTTGTGCTTCATCTGAAAACTGCTGTGTTGATGTATCGGTATTAGTGGTTGTGGTCTCTTCACTTGATACCTCACTTGATATTGGTGTTGCAGGCTTTTCTGGTATTAAAGCTTTCTGCTTCATCAAAATGTTACGAGCCCAGAGGTCCCATAAACCCAGCAGCAATAGATATTCACCAAGACAAATGGTTACTTAAACAAAAGTTGCTTTTATTGATCTTTAAACATGAAAACAGAATCACACTTTAACTTATCACTATTGACTTAAACAACCTAACTTAACCTCCTTTCTAATTCTAAGTTCATGTGTATGTAATGTATGAGTAAGTTCAGAAAAGTTCTTTGGTTCATGGTCCAATCTCACTTCTCATTCCTCCAAGTTCACTGGTTGCAGGCAATTCTTATACTGTGCACAGAATTTAACATTTATAAAGTTCACCAGGCTTGAAAAGTAAATAGTTACCACTCACGAAGGTTCTTTTCAGTTTTCAGAGAGAGATTTGTTGTTCACTGGACACCCACAACTGATTCCTTTTTAATCAACCACTTCAGTGTCTTGCTGACGAAACTTGCCCCATCAGGGTTTTTCATATGATAACCTATTTCTTTCAGGTCATCACCTTTTTGTTACACTTATTCCAAGTGAAATTTTAGGCAGCCAGTGCTCTCCTCTTGCATGAACCACAAGGGCATTGACCAGGCTGAATTAAGAACTTACAACCTGTCTTCCAAATGGGGTTTCTTTCACAAGTTTTCCAGTGTGTCCTGTTCCAGTCCCAGCTGCTGCTGCTGCCTGTAAAACGGTAGAATTGATCTCTCTCTCTCTCTCTCTCTCTCTCTCTCTCTCTCTCTCTCTCTCTCTCTCTCTCTCTCTCTCTCTCTCTCTCAGAGAAAGCCTGTTTGACTCTATCTGCTTGCAAAACCACATGACCCTCTTAGAACAGCAAGTTCTCTTCCAGACAGAAGGTGGCTCCAACAAGTTCTTTCATCTGTTGCCTTTTTGTAAACCACAATCCATTAGTGAAGTCTCTTGGGCACTCTCCAAAGCTCTTGCAAAGACTCTGAGGCCCCAACATGTCTAGCATGAGCAAAGCACCAGTATTTTAAATAAGATCTGTTTTAAAGTGTTTGTATGTAACCTACTCTAACAAATCTTTCCCAATTTATCTCCCAAAAACATATCTATATTTTCTGTCACAACATCTTGAGTCGGCTTGATGTTCCTCCTCAGCTGATTGCCAGAGTCTGTCTCAACAATGTATGATCTTGATATCTTAGCTTCTCTGATGACCTTTGCTGGGGTCCATGATTTCAATATTGGCTCTTGAATATGCACATTCTGCCATCTGAAGAGTTCAGGTAATGTTTGTGCATATTTATTATAATGCTGGCATCCTTCTTCTTGCGTGTCAGCCAGTCTTCTTAAGGTTTCCTCCTGGCCTTTGGGAGGGTGTACTTTGCTTGGCAAAGTTGTTTCATATCTCCTGCCATTTAGAAGTCCTACCAGAAGCTTCATGTCAGCCCTTAAAGGTGTTGCTCGGAATGATAGAAGAGCTAGGTATGGGTCTTCTTTTGTTTTGCTCACTTAACTTGTGTACGTTTCACAGTTTGCACTTGTCTTTCAATGAATCCATGACCTATGGGGTAGTATGAGGATGATGTAGTAAAAACAAACCTGTACCCTGCAGCCAGCTTTCTGAATTCTTGTGATGGGTACTGTGTTCCATTGTGACATATTACTTGCTTGAGTATTCCTTGTTCAGAAAGGAGCACTCCATAGGACAGACAATTCTGAATCCAAACCATTCATCCATTCATTTACCATGGATCCCATGGATTTACCTTCTGGTTCATTCAACCATGAGGGACCTTGTCAAATGACTGACTAAAGTCCATGTAGATATCATCCATTGCCATCAGCCATCTTTGTCACATCCACAAAAAGCTCAAGTCAAATTTGTAGGATATCTCTTGACCTCAACCAAGCTATTATGTCTTTATGGACATTCATCAACTAAGTGATTTGATAAAGTTGGAGATGAAGTCAACCTTGGTAAAGTAATACTATTGAAGCATATGACAAAAACGGTAGATCAACCATGGTTTTACTGAATGTCAGAATACGTTCTGATGTTCCTTTTTCAATACAACTTAAAAATGCTCAAGATTTTCGGTTAAATAGAAATGTATGGTGGTTTACCTTCCTGGAAATCAAACTGGCTCGGGAAGTCAAAGGCCTACAGCAGTTTGTAGGAATGGTCAATTTCTACCACAAGATCATAAGACAAAGGAACAGAAACAGGCCACTAGGCCCATCGAGACTGTTCCGTAAATTTACACTAAGCTACTCTACATTAGTTCTAATTTCCAGCCTTTTCCCATATCCCTTGTTGCCCTCACTAATGAGATACTTGTCTATTTCTTGTTTAAATACTCCCAGTGATCTGGCTTCCACTGCTGTTATGCAGCAGCGAGTTCCACAAATCCACGGCCCTCTGGCTAAAGAAGTTCTTCCTAATCTCTGTTTTATATGGATAACCTCTAATTTTCAGACTATGATCCTTTGTCCTCAATTCACCCACCAAGGGAAACATCTTACCCACATCCACCCTATCTAAACCTTTCAAAATAAAAAAATGCCCTTATACTTCCTTAAATCAGAATAATGAAAATATCTTGTTGGGGAGACTTCAACTGTGTTTTGGACCCTTTATTGGATAGATCTCTGAAAAGTATAAGGAAGTATAAGGGCTTTGATGAAAGATTTAAATTTGGTGGATATTTGGAGAAGAGTTAATCCTATGGAGAAAGATTTTTCTTTTTATTCATCTCGCCATGATTCATTTTCCAGAATAATTTTTTTTGGTATCGGCACATTTACAGGGTAGAATACTACAGGCTGAGTATAAAAGTAGGGAAGTAGGGTTATATCGGATTATTCTTTATTGTTTTTTTCTTGTGTAAGTTCAGAAGTTGTACGTTCATCTTATAGATGGAAGTTTAACACAATGTTACTGAAAAAACCGGAGTTTGTTACTTTTGTTAAAGAACAGATCACTTTGTTTTTGACTGAGAATGTTAATTCTGTAGATAGTCATTTTGTATTATGGGATGCACTGAAAGCTTATTTAAGAGAGCAGATTATTAGTTATAAAACGTCAAGAAAAAAATTAAAGAAAAAAAATCACCACTAAAAAAAAACACCCAAAGATAGTAACATCCTAAAAATCTGTGTGTACTAAACCCCACTATCAGCAGATGACTGTCAAAGAGTTCAGTGCCATCCACCCCACCCCCCCAGCCAGACATGCATACATTATTCAATTAAACATAATCAAATACAGTAAATATATTCAACCCAGTGAATCCTGTCCCAATGATTGTTCCTAGTCTTCAATATCAGCTCTTATTTCTTTCCATTCTTTCCATGCTTCCCATTCTTCCCATTCATTGCCCGTTTCCATTTGCCCTTCTTTTAGGTGACAACAATGAAGATCGGCCATTTCCTCACAAATCTGGCAATGAATTGGCAAAAATTAATGCATCATGGTCATCTTCAAAAAGTTGAGATTGAAAATTACCATAAAAACCTTTTAACACCACATGGTAATGAAAAGCAAATTTATAACCCTTCCACCACAATACTTCTTTAGCTGAATTAAATTCCCGACGACGCCTAATGATTTCTTGACTCAAATCTGCATTAAAAAATACTCTATTATTTTGAGTCATCATTGGAGATTGACTTTGTTGGGCCGTCTCCACCGCCCACCGTAGTATCATTTCTCTATCTTGATATTTCAAACAACGAACTAAAACCACCCATGGCGATTGTCCCGGAAATGGCTTCTTCCTTAATGCTCTATGTGCTTGATCCAACTCCAAACCTTCTGGAAAAAAATTCCTTGCCCAACATCTCAGGAATCTATTTCTTAAAATTTTTTATTGGATCAGAACCTTCAATATCTTCTGGAAGACCCATTATTTTCACATTATTCCTCCGACTTTGATTTTCCAACGAATCAATTTTCTTCAGTAAGTCTTTCTTCTGAATTCCCCAATCCACACAAGAATCTTCCACTTTCTCCATTTTTTCCCTATTACGTTCAACTTGATTTTTACATTCATAAAAAGCTGCTTCAATTAAAAAAATTAAGATCTTGTACTGCATCAACTGATTTTATACATCTATTAACATAACTTTTAACTACAGACATATCTTGCTTCATATTTGTCATGTCTTCACACACACAGTACTCATTTTAGCTTTTACTTCCAAAAATTCTCGAGACATCTGTTTAAGCATATTATCCATTTGGTAGGCAATCCCTTCCAAAACAGCAAACGTAGAATCCATTCTGGGTTCCATCACCTCCCTTTGAGGCCTACCTTCCCTGGTCTCCACCTCCATTTGTTCTTGTGTGCTGCCCAGTGAAGGTAAGTCTTCTTCTTCTTCAGGCACCGCTGGTTCTCTTCCAGTCCAGCTGCGGGTCTGAACACCTGAAGACGGCACCCCGACCTCATCGGGGCACCGCCACTCGGGACACCCACAGCCCACACCTGTTCTAATAGATCCCAAACCCTTGAAGCACCGCGCATGCCCAGTAGGACCAGCGACTGCGCAGGGACATCCTCCGATGCAACACTGTGTGTCCCCGGCCCACCCAACAACATCACGGGCTCGAGGGCCCCTCTCACGGCCGGGCCACCCATGCGCCTGACTTCACGGGCACACGGTTTAGTGCCAACCAAGCCTGTCATCAAGCCGGCACCATCATGCGGAGGCAGGATCAGTGCCGGCGTCATTCTTAACCGAGCAGGAGTCCTCTGAGTCTTGGGGATTCCCACCGATGACTCCGTGGTTTCAATTGAACAGGTAGGCCTCAATTCTTTGACACTCTTGTAAGGTAGTTTCTTCTGTAATTGAGCTTTAGTTTTTTTCACATTGGTCGCCATTATATTCTTCTAGTATTCCAATAACTGTAAATACTACTTATAATCACTTTTATAAATTAAAAAAATGGGTATTTAAAAAACTATCTGGTGAAGGGTGGAATTGCCCATCTGTCTTCTACACCATCTTGCTGCGCCCCCATCAGAGTACATACATGACATCACATACAACCCTGAGATTCAATTTTCCTGTGGGCCAGCAGAATTACCATTAATTAGTAGTGAAAAAAATCTGTACCTATCATGAACATGTAAACAATCAAAAAAACTGTAAACAGATAACAAATGTAAGCAAACTGACTGTGCAATAAAGGGAAATCAAAGAAAATCAATAAAATGCACAAGTAAGAGTCCTTAAATGAGTCCCTGATTGAGTTTTTTGTTGAGGAGTCTGAGGGTGGAGTCCACACTGAAGACTGATACATAGTATGAGCTTTCTATGGGTCCAAAATCACTCGGCTAACTTATCTTTTTTAATTATCTATGGGAATTCTTACAAACTTTTAAAAAATATTTAGACTAACTTTACCTTATTAACAATATTTCCTCCTTTATTAATTTTTTGTCATTCTTCATTCTGTTTTATGTTCTGACTAATCTCCTAACCTGGAATCTCTGCACCATTATACACCTTTTCTTTAAGGTGAATCAATCTTTAAAATTTTTGGTTGACCTTTAGATTTTCTTTTATTTGTTGGAATGTACTCTTTGTACTTATGTGTACAATGAAAGAATGCCTTAAATGTCTGCCACTGCATCAAACCATAGTGGGCGTACAAACTTATATTTATTGGCTCTTTAATAAGCTCCCAAGGATTTTGAACATTTGTATGCATATTGATAATAGACAGTTGAATAAATTTTTTGGGGTTGTCCTCTCCAGACTAAACCATTCCAATGTAATCCTGACTAACTTCCTTAGTTTTATTATTCATAAATTTGAGGTTATCCAGAACCCTGCTGGCCATGTCTAACCAGCATCCATCACCCTACACTTCTGGCCTACTTCTTAGATTCTAGCCATTTTTATTAGATAATCTATAATATATACTTTCATAAGCACTCACCTTCAATTCCTTGCCCCGGCACACGATGCCTAAAGCTGAAAAGCTACAAGGCACCATGTTCATCTTCGCTTGCGAAGATGGATGGACTTTCATAATATATACTTTGGACTGGCTCCATGAATACCAGTATGAACCAGCTGGTGGGTGGGTATAAAACCAGTCCCGGAAAACGGGGACAAGGAATATATGCACTACATGTTGGTAGTTTTTGAAATCGAGGACACAGAGTACATGCCCTTGTTGGTAGTACCTAAAAACAGGAAGACTGAGTCCAAAGGGTTAATGGCCCAGAATTCTTAGGGTATAATGAGCCACCATCTCATCAGTGCTCCATCTGTTAAGATCCACACTTACCACAAGCAGACCTTGCTCCTGCTCTGACATTCTATAAGGTTGTAGTTAATCATTTATCATATTTTCACTTCCTGTTCTAATTTCATATCCCTTTTCATCTTATTACTTAAACATCTACAAATGTCTGCCATAAATATACTCAGTGATTGAACCTCCATTACACACTTGGAAGAACGATTTCAACAATTCTTCATCCTCTGTGTAAGAACATTTCTTCCTCGATCAGTCCTGAATGACCAGCTTTTTACTTTAAGACCATGACATCTGTTGCTAAATGCACCAGCCAATAAAAACGTATCCCTGCCTCTTCAAGCCTTCTTCAATAACATAATTTCTAATTCTAATAAACTGGAGAGTAAGGGCCAAAGCTCTCTGGAGGACAAATTCGGTCCCCCCTCAAAACAATATCATGAAACTTTATTGAATTCCCTTGCTCCTAATTTATTCATGTTTTGATATGAAAACCAAGCCTTTTTATTCGGCCACCTTCCTGTTTTTTCGTTCATACCTTGACAAAGAGCTCAGGCCCGATTTGCTGATTACCCATTACTTTCTATAGATGCTGTGTGACCCGCTGAGTTTCTCTAACACATTTGTGAAATGCACTCAACCACAATGACTGCAGACTTAGCTATTTAACCTATTGATAAACCATCTTATTTTACAGAATACCAAGATAAACATGACAGATCCATTCCATGATTTGAGAATAAATCTGCTCCAACTTTTGCCTTTGAAGAATAGATTTAATTTATAAATAGTTTAATTAAAAATATTATTTCAAGTAAATAAGTGTAGGAACAAATATTTTCATGCAATTATTAACATTTTGAGATGGATTCACTCCAATTTTTGGGTGAATCTACCTCATTTTTTATGACCAACACCAAGTCCAATTTAATCACTAAGGAAAAGAAACGGAGTGGAAAGCCATCTATACCAGATGTTGAGAACTGGAATCAAAGATCCAATGTCAAGCAGAGGATGTTGCCAGCCGACAAATTTGCTCTTTGAAGAATTGAAAGTGCTGTTAACATACTGAATCAAATGTCAAAGTTCTGTTTGAACAACTGAAGAAAGCAAGCGTCAACTTTTCTCATGAAAGTGTGGATGCTGTAACCTGGAGCAATTCACAATGTGGTGGAGGAACTAAATGGGTCAGGCAGCATCGAAGGAAGCAAAGGAATAGTCCACATTTCAGGTCAAAAACCTGCATCCGTCAAGCCAAAACATCAATCACCCTCTTCCTCCATCTGTTTTTATTTACTGAATATTTCTGTGATTTAATGAGCCAGTCAGCCCTTTCTGCAGTTATTTAATAAAATTATATACAATATTTTATTCACATTAACCCAAATTATTTCAATTTGCCTTCAATCCAAAAATTCAATATTCTCTACAACAAAACAGAAAATGCTGGAAAATATAGCAGGTCAGGCAGAATCTGTGGAAAGAGAAACAGTCAACTTGAGAGAAACCTGAAAATAACAGGCACTCCCAATGGTCTCTTCCCACACACACACACACACACACACACACACATCACACACACACACACACACACACACGCACGCACACACACGCACGCACACACACAAACGCACACACACACACACACACACACACACACACACACACACCAACCTATCCATTAAATTTTCTTCTACCTTTATTTGTCCACCCCATCTCCCACATGGTTCAATCAGCCCATCATTTCTTCCTCATCTGATCCCAGTGATTACCCATAACATTTGTCAACTTGTACTTGCCATAAAGGCAGACAAAGAAGCACTGCTAGTATATCCAAGTGCCTCCAATAAGAGAAAGAGAAACAAAAGAGAGTCACTTTAGAGCCATCTAGTGTCTGTGAATTCACCCCCAGCACTCCCACTGCCTTTGCAACTGTGCAGCCTCCATTGATGACCCCAAGCTCCCAGTTCTGAACCTGTAATACAATTAAAAAGCTTTCTCTTCCCTCAGTCTTGATGCAGGGGTTGAAAGACCATAAAACCAGAAAACTTAGAAGCAGATTTAGACCATTCACCTCACAGAGTTTGCATCACCAGGCATAGCATGGCTGGTACATTTTGCCTTTCAATCCCATTCTCCTGCTTTCTCCCCATAACTTTTGGCACCCTTACTAATCAAGAAATTGTCAACCTCTGCTTTAAATTTATCCAATAATTTGGCCTCCACAGCCATCTGTAGCAATGAATTCCACAGGTTTATCAACCTCAGGTGGAAGAAACTTCACCTCATCCCTGTTTAAAAAGGATGTCCTTTATTCTGAGGCTGTGCCCTCTGGTCTTGGACTCTCCCACAATTGGAAACATCTTATCAATGTGCACTTTAACCAGCCCGTTCAATATTCTGTATGTATTGATGATATCCCCTCATCCTTCTAAACACTAGTGAGTATAGATCCAATGGCATCAAACATTCCCTGGGATATGTTAAACCCCTCATCCCTGGGATCATTCTCATAATCCTCCTCTAAACCCTCTCCAACACCAGGAGTTCCTTCTTTAGCTATGGGGCTCAAAAATGCTCACAATACTTTAAATGTTGTCTGGCCAATGCCTGAGAAGCTTCAGCATTACATCTTTGCATTCATATTTAGTCCTCTTGAAATGAATGCTGTCATTGCATTTCCCTTTCTTACCACCAACTCAAACTGCAGGTTAACGTTTAGGGAATCATGTACTAGGACTCCCAGGTGTCATGATAATGAATATGTATGAGATGTACCGGAAGTCACGTGGTATGAGAGATAAGAGCACAGGCAGGAGAACAAAGGAAACTGGAGAATAAAGACACTGAGAAGTTTACCTGATAAAACTTGTGTTCGATGTTTTATTAACATCACATTTCGGGCCACAAATGTGACATTGGCGACGAGGATGGGATGAAAGAAGCTTGAAGAAAATTAAAGACTAAAGAAGATTACAGAGGATTACAGAGAACTTCAAGGTGATAAGAATTTTCTCTTTGACTCAGTACTTTTGGGGCTGGAATATTTCCTCATGGCTGGGGCAGACGGTGACTTTCTAACACATAGTGGTATTGCTCATTTTGACCCAACGGGTGATGCAAGCACTGTAAGTGTGAAGTGGAAGGCATGGCTGGAAGAATTTGAATCCTATGCCGACAGTAGTGGCCTATTTCTAGATACTGGTACAGTTGAACAAAAAGCGCAGAGGAGGGCGTTACTTCTTTTCACTGCAGGACCCGCAGTTCGGGAAACATTTAAGACACTTTTGAATACTAGAAGAAAGGATGAGTACCGGAAAGCGGTAGATGCATTAAATGCACACTATGTAGTGACACCGAATGCTACATTTCAACGCCATTTGTTTCGGAGAACGAGACAAGAAGATGGCCAGACAATTGCTCAGTACGTGACGAGACTACGCCAGCTAGCTGTTGGATGCAATTACATGCCAGCTGATTTGGACAACCAATTATTGGATCAAGTCGTACAGCACTGCAGATCAGATAAACTCAGAAGACGTCTACTGGAAAGAGGGAGTGAGTTGGAACTCACCGATGCTTTAACCATTGCTGCTGCATTAGAGGCTGTTGAAGGGCAATTTCATACCATGACCCTGAAAGACAACTCAAGCCAGCAAATTAAGAGGCTCTCACATCGCCATAATCAGCCAAGATATACGTCGACACAGGACGTGGAGTGTTATCGATGTGGAAACCGAGGTCACTTTGGAAAAGACCCATATTGCCCGGCCAAAGGCAAAGTTTGCAGAAAGTGTGGAGGTAAGGACCACTTTGCAAAGAAGTGCAAAAGCAAGTCCAATGCAGACCAGAAGAGGAAGAGTACAACTTCCAAAGGCAAAGCCTGGGGGAAAGGAAAGTATCCTGGAAAGAAAGATACTATTCGCCAGATAGACGGTGATTATGATGATACCCAGGAGGGACAGAGTTGTTACCAATTTACGTTGAATGATGTACATCATGAGAAGGTCCCAGTGATCATTGGTGGAGTGACAGTGCAGGTCATTGTAAACTCAGGCAGTGACAGTAATGTGATTGATCGACATTTATGGGAGAAGTTGAAAAGGAAAAAGATCATCTGTACCTCAAAGAAGTGTTCCAAGAAACTGTATCCATACACAGCAACCAAGCCATTGCAGACCATTGGATGTTTTACTGCAACTGTTGAAGCTGGAGATAATGACACCGAAGCAGAGTTTATGGTCATAGAAGAGAGGGGAGAACTATTGCTGAGTAGAAGCACAGCGCAAGACCCGGCAATACTTCATATTGGAGCTTGTGTCAATTCAATTCAGTCATATGAGGATATGAAGCAAGAATTCCCTGCAGTCTTCCAAGGAGTAGGAAAGCTGAAAGGTCGACAATTGAAGCTAGCGGTAGATGAAACGGTCAAACCCAAGGCACAACCAATGCGCCGAACTCCGTTTGGACTTCGTGGGAAAGTCGAAGCCAAAATTAAAGAATTGATCGAACAAGACATTATTGAACCAGTGGAACATTCGACACAATGGGTCAGTCCCGTAGTGACTGTGCCCAAACCAAAGGGTGACATAAGACTATGTGTTGACATGAGAATGGCCAATGAAGCTATAATTAGAGAACGACACCCTATACTAACAGTGGAGCAAAATACTTCAAGAACTAACTACCAGCAAGGTATTCTCAAAAATTGATCTGAAATGGGGCTATCATCAATTAGAGCTGGATCCAGGTTCCCGAGATGTAACAACATTTGTGACTCACTGTGGATTGTATCGTTACAAGAGACTATCATTTGGAATTAATGCAGCTTCAGAGATATCATAACATAACATAACAATTTACAGCACGGAAACAGGCCATTAGGCCCTTCTAGTCCGCACCGAACCAAACACCCCTTTCTAGTCCCACCTCCCTGCACAATGCCCATAACCCTCCATCTTCTTCTCATCCATATACCTGTCCAACCTTTTCTTAAATAATACAATTGACTCCGCCGCCACTATTTCTCCCGGAAGCTCATTCCACACGTCTACCACTCTCTGAGTAAAGAAGTTCTCCCTCATGTTACCTCTAAACCTCTGCCCCTTAATTCTTAACTCATGTCCTCTTGTTTTAATCTTTCCTCCTCTTAACGGAAATAGTCTATCCACATCCACTCTGTCTATCCCTTTCATAATCTTAAATACTTCTATCAAATCCCCTCTCAACCTTCTACGCTCCAAAGAATAAAGACCTAATCTGTCCAATCTCTCCCTATACTCTAGATGCTTAAACCCAGGTAACATTCTGGTAAACCTTTTCTGCACTCTCTCCACTCTGTTTATATCCTTCCTATAATTAGGCGACCAGAACTGCACACAGAACTCCAAATTAGGCCGCACCAACGTCTTATACAATGATTGATAAAGGCCAGCATACTAAAAGCCTTCTTCACCACCCTATTCACGTGAGTTTCTACCTTCAGGGAACGATGTACCGTTACTCCTAAATCTTTCTGCTCTTCTGTATTCATCAATGCTCTCCCATTTACCACGTATGTCCTGTTCTGATTCTTCTTACCAAAATGAAGCACCTCACACTTATCAGCATTAAATTCCATCTGCCATTTTTCAGCCCACTTTTCTAAGCAGCCCAAATCCCTCTGCAATCCTTGAAAACCTTCTTCATTATCCACTATTCCACCTATCTTAGTATCGTCTGCATATTTACTAATCCAATTTACCACCCCATCATCTAGATCATTAATGTATATAACGAACAACAATGGGCCCAATACAGATCCTTGAGGCACACCACTGGTCACCAGCCTCCAACCTGACAGACAATTATCCACTTCCACTCTCTGGCCTCTCCCTTTCAGCCAATGTTCAATCCATTTGACTATCTCAAAATTTATACATAAAGACTGCCCCTTCTTAACTAACCATCCATGTGGTACCTTATCGAAGGCCTTACTGAAGTCCATATAGACAACATCCACTGCGCTACCCTCATCCACATTCCTAGTCACCTCTTCAAAAAATTCAATCAGATTGGTCAAACATGACCTTCCTCCCACAAATCCATGTTGAGTGCTCCTGATCAGACCCTGTCCATCCAGATGTTTATAAGTACTATCTCTAAGAATTTTCTCCATTAATTTACCTACCACAGACGTCAAACTTACAGGCCGATAGTTGCCAGGCTTCCTCCTTGATCCCTTTTTAAATAACGGAACCACATGCGCAATGCGCCAATCCTCCGACACTATCCCCATATCTAATGACATTTGGAAAATTACCGCCAGAGCCTCTGCTATTTCCTCCTTCACTTCTCTCAATGTCCTGGGGAAGATCCCGTCTGGTCCCGGAGACTTATCCACCTTTATATTCTTTAAAAGCCCTAAAACTACATCTTTTGTAATCTCTATATTCCCCATATTTACCCAATTTGCTTTTTTTTATCTCACATCTCCCAATATCCTTCTCCTTAGTGAATACCAAAGAAAAGAAACTGTTCAATATCTCCCCCATTTCTCTAGGCTCCACACACAGTTTTCCGCTCTGATTCTCTAAGGAACCAATTTTGTCTCTAGCTTTCCTTTTACCATTAACATATTTGTAGAACTCTTTTGGATTAGTTTTCACCCTGCTTGCCATAGTTTCCTCGTACCTTCTTTTAGCTTTCCTAATTCCTCTCTTAAGATTCCTCTTACATTCAATGTATCTTTCAAACATCCCCTTAACTCCATGCTTCTTATATCTAATGTACGCCTCCCTTTTTCTTCGAACCAAGTTTCCAATATTCCTTGAAAACCACGGCTCTCTCAAACCTTTTGCCCCTCCTTTTAACCTAACAGGAACATAAAGCTTTTGCACTCTCAAAATCTGATCTTTAAAAGACTTCCATCTCTCTACTACATCCTGCCCATAAAACAAATTGTCCCAATCCACACCCTGCAGGTCCTTTCACATCTCCTCAAATCTAGCTTTTCCCCAATCAAAAACCTCAACCCTTGGCCCTGACTTCTCTCTTTCCATAATGACATTGAAGCTGATGGCATTATGATCACTGGACCCGAAGTGCTCGCCAACACTAACCTCCGTCACTTGACCCATCCCATTTGCCAACAGTAGATCTAACACTGCTCCTTCTCTGGTTGGCACCTCTACATATTGTTGTAAAAAACTATCTTGCACACATTTCACAAACTCTAACCCATCCAGTCCTTTCACAGAATGTGTTTCCCAATCTATATGTGGAAAATTAAAATCTCCCATAATTACAACCCTGTGCTTATCACAAATATCTACTATCTCCCTACAGATTTGCTCCTCTAGGTCTCCGTCCCCTCCGGGTGGTCTATAATACACCCCTACAAGTGTAACCTCTCCTTTCCTACTCCTCAGTTCCACCCAAATAGCCTCCGTGGATGTGCCCTCTAATCTATCCTTCCTAGGCACCGCTGTAATATTTTCCCTGACAAGCAATGCAACCCCACCTCCTCTTGCCCCTCCGACTCTATCACACCTAAAACAACGAAACCCAGGGATATTCAGCTGCCAATCACATCCCTCCTGCAACCATGTCTCACTAATCGCTACCACATCATACTTCCAAGTATCAATCCACACCTTCAGCTCATCCATCTTTTTTTACAATACTCCTGGCATTAAAATATATGAATTTCAGAGATTTCCCAATTTTTTATCCCTGTTTTCCCTCATCTACCAGTATGAAATCCATCGAGTGATTCAAGGCATTCCTGGAGTTGCCAACATTTCTGACGACATCATAGTCCATGCACTAACGAAGGAAGAGCATGACAAACAGTTGAGGCATGTACTATCTAGACTACAGGAGGCAGGCCTTACCGTGAATGGAAACAAGTGCCAGTTCGGTGTGTCAGAAATGGACTTCATGGGACACAGACTTACACGGGATGGACTAAACCCTGCGAGGCACGTACACCTCAGAACACAACAGAGGTGAGGGGTTTCCTGGGATTGGTCAATTTTTGTGCAAAGTTCATTCCTAATTTCACTACAGTGGCAGAACCACTAAGGAAACTAACCAGGAAAGGTGTACCATTTCATTTTGGATCTGAGCAGAAGAAAGCGTTCACAGCGCTGAAGCAAAGCCTGACAGATGCAAAAATTCTTGGATATTACGATCCGGCGGCATCAACTAAAGTCATAGCGGATGCCAGCCCGGTTGGTTTAGGAGCCGTGTTGGTCCAGATGCATGATGGAGGACCAAGAATCATTGCCTATGCCAGCAGATCGTTATCAGATGTGGAAAGAAGATACTCTCAGACAGAGAAAGAAGCACTCGGACTTGTATGGGCCTGTGAGAGGTTCCATGCATATTTATACGGCATTGAATTTGAACTCATCAAAGATCATAAGCCATTTGAGGTGATCTATGCACCTAGATCCAAACCATGTGCCAGAATAGAGAGATGGGTACTCAGACTACAACCCTACAAATATAAAGTAATCCACATTGCAGGGAAAACAAACATTGCAGATCCGCTGTCCAGATTGGTGAAGGATGGTGGTCCACAATCCAAGTCAGAATTGGGAACAAAAACAGAGAGCTTTGTACGCTTCGTAGCTATTCAGTCGACACCAAAAGCTCTGACTACGAAGGAAGTCGAGAGAGAATCCGAACGTGATCCAGAACTCATGGAAGTAAGAGAATGCATACAGAGTGGACAATGGGACAACTGTACTCACAAGGCTTACATTCCCATTAGAGACGAACTTTGCTGCATCGGACAGTGTGTATTAAGAGGTTGCAGATTGGTGATACCGCAAAGATTGAGACCGAAGATCTTATCCTTAGCGCATGAAGGACACCTAGGTATTGTTGGTACCAAGCAAAACCTCAGGACCAAGGTATGGTGGCCAGGTTGTGATAAAGATGCAGAGAAATTTGTTAAAACTTGTCACGGATGTCAAATCACAAGTAGGAGTAATCCGCCAGAACCGATCCGGAGTACGCAACTCCCGACAGGACCATGGATCGAGGTAGCTGTTGATTTTCTTGGACCTTTACCGACGGGTGAATCAATTATGGTAGTGATAGATTACTACAGCAGATAATATGAGTACGTGGTGTTGAAAAAACAATACAAGCATTAGCAGAGATATTCGCAAGATATGGATTACCTGTTACATTATACTCTGACAATGGTCCACAATTCATTTCGGGGACAGTATTTTAATCTTATATCATAAAGTGCATGTATGAGTGCTGTAGGAAGTAAATTTTATGTAGTTGAGTTATAGTATTACCATTAGTTATGATGTTTGTAGGTTTCCGAGGGATATTGGTAAGTGAAGGTAAAGTTTATTTCTGATTAAGGGAGGGATGTCATGATAATGAATATGTATGAGATGTACCGGAAGTCACGTGGTATGAGAGAGAGATAAGAGCACAGGAAGGAGAACAAAGGAAACTGGAGAATAAAAACACTGAAAAGTTTACCTGATAAAACTTGTGTTCGATGTTTTATTAACTTCACATTTCGGGCCACAAATGTGACACCAGGTTCCTTTGAACCTCCGATTTCTAAATTCTATCCCCATTTAGAAACTAGTCATCAATTCAATCTTCCGTGTTTCATCTGGTTGAATATGCTCAGTCGGATGATAATAAACTTGAATGAATTTGAATTTCATCATTTGAATAATTTACATACAGCATGAAAAGTAGTGGACCCAACATTCATTGCTGTGGGACAACAACTAGTCACTGGCAGCCAGCAAGAAAATTTCCTTTTTATTCCCACTTCTTGGCTTCTGCTAGTTAGCTCTATCCATGCTCGCACTTTCCCATTATACCATGGTTCCTATATTGTTCAACAGCCTCATGTGTCTAGGATCTTCTTTATCGGTCCTGCTTATTATTTCCTCAAAGACCTGCAATAGGTATATCAAGCAAGATTTTACCTTAAAGAAACCATACTGACTTTGGGCAATTTTATCTTTTGCTTTCAAGTACTACATAAGTTCCTACTTAATACAGATAGTCCACAACTTACAATGTTCTGACTTTCGATATTTCAAAGTTACGAAGATCAGGATTCATTTTGAATAAAGTTAAGTCAGAGTCTACGTGTATCAAGGTGGTTGCTTTTCCTTCTCTTGTAGTGACGTCAAGGAAACTTCCTGACAAACGATCGCCCAACGCCATTTTTTAATGCAGATTGCTGTTGCTAGGGCGGAAGAAAGAACGAGAGCATGCAAAGATTGTCGTCGATGGGGAGGGGGGGAGAGAGCAAGACCGCCCAGGGCATGCGCTTCGACATAGTTTGCAATGTGATGCTGCATCCCCTAGTTACCCAGCGCCATGAAGAGAGGATGGTGAGTGAGAGAGAGAGAGAGGTGGGATGCCGAGAGCGGGGTCATCTTGCTCACCGCATTCCATTAATTTAACAATTGTTTCTACACTTGCATCAAGATTGGGTCTATTTGTGTAGCTCTTAGGTAGACCCCGACTTACAATAATTTCAACTTATGATGCGAGTCCCAGAACCGAACCCCATCATAAGTTGGGTCCTACCTGTAATGGAATCTAAAATCTTGCCAACCACTGAAGTTAGACTAACTAGTCAATAATTTCCTTCCTTTTTCCTCTCTCCTATCTTAAAGACTGGAGTGACATTTTCAATTTTCCAGTCCTCTGGAATCGTTCCTAACTAACAGTTCCTGGAAGATCACCACTGTCTCATTCACAATCTCTCCAGGTGGGTCTTTCAGAACTTTGGGTGTAGTCTATCTGGTCCATGATACCTATCCTCCTTCAGCTTCCCATGTCCCTTTTCCTTAGTAATAGCAACTACACTCATTTCAACTCCCCAATGTCTGTTTTTTGTTCTAGATTCCAACATCTCCTGTCTCTTTTATCTTCAAAATGAGGTTGGTTGGCATAATTGAGAGGAGTAGAACATGATAATAACAATGAATTTATCGTTCTGTTCAGTGTACAATGTATATTTTCACCAAAATTCATACTTGCTGCAGCTGAACAGGTATTTGGAAAAAAAATATTAAACTTAATTCAACTAAAAGAGACAATAAATATATAATATAGATAAATGTTTGCAGTAATCCTCGTGCAAAAAAAGTGACTTGCATAGTGCAGGCAATCTTTTTGTGGTCTCAGAGCAGTCCATGATTAGTATAACAAGGGGCAGTTTAAGAGCTTGATAATTATAGGAAGGAAACTGTTCTTGAACCTAGAGGGGCTGGTTTTCTGTATCAGTAACAGTGAGAGAAGGTTGTGACCAGGGTGATGTTGCTGCCTTCTTTAAGCAATAGATTGGGGGGAGTGGGGGGGGAGGCCGGGGTTGTGATGGAGTGGTCTATGTTTGCAACCTTCTGCAGTGCTCTGCATTCCTGGACATTTGAATGAGCAATCTGGACTGTAACTTTCCTAGTTCACCTGGAGAAGTTTGATAGAGTTTCTGACAACATGCCAAATCCCCTCAGACTCCTTAGAAAATACAGATGTTGGTCTGCCTCCATAGATGCCTCAATGTGCTAGCAACTCCCCCTCCCTCTTCCCTCTCCCCTTCCCTCCTTGTCTCCCCCTCCCTCTCCCTTCCTACTTCCCAGCCCTCTCCCTCCCCCTCCCCCTCTCTCCACTCCCCCGGAGAGCTTTGGCAGCTCTGGACCCCTACTGCTACTCCTCCACCATCAGACTCCTCAATGACAAACTCAATCAGAAACTCATTTAAGGACTCTTACTTAATGATTTTCTTTTTTATTCTCTCTGTATTGCATATCCAGTTTATTTACATTCATTATCTGTTTACAGTTCTTTGTTTACATGTATATGCTGTGTACAGTTTCTTTTGGACTACCAATCAGTGGCAATTCTGCTGTACTCATAGGAAAAAAGAATCTCAGGGTTGTATATGAGGTCATGTATGTACTCTGACAATAAATCTGATATTTGATCAGTTTCCTGCATCCTTCACTGGCTTCCGGGTCTTGTGTTGAGTATTGCACTGTCGAAGCAAAGAATAAATGGATGCAGCAAGAAATTAACTAGCGATTGCATCTGACACACTTTTGAACAAGTTTAGCTTAAAACACTGACTCTCATACACTGTTTACAATTTTGTTTTGCATTGGCTAGTCATGAATTTGAACAGATATTTCCAGCTGCTCCCCCATATGTCCCGAGAGTGCTATTTGATTTGTATCCAGATATGAGCAAACTTGGCTTCCAGGAAATAACACCATTAGCAGAAAACTTATAACAGCAGTCAAGGGAAGGCATCAAACAGTGACCATGGACCTAACTCAATGGGGAGAAAAAAGGAAGGGAAAATGTGCAGAATGTTGATCACTGACCTCTTTATGGCGCAAGTGGCAGTGATTGGAACTTGTTATTGACTGATGCCTGTATTTTCATTATGTGTAGGTCACAAAGGCAAATACCATTTTTTAAAAAATGTTTGCAAAAGGCTCAAATGCTGACAGAACTTAATTTGAAATTAAGAAGTGAAAGTAGCAAAATTAATGTAGTTTTAATAAAGAGTTCTGATTTGAATCCTTGATTATTCTTTTTCTCCAACTTGACCCATTGAGTTCTTCCAGATGATGTTTTTTGCTCATTAATATAGAACTGACTTTCATTCCCAGTAATTCCTATTCCATCTAAAGTCCACATTGCTTAAGCACAATAATGATTTTTTGAAACAGCGGTGTTATCATTCTCCATATTGCGCCTTGTTCTTTGCATGCATTAACGGCAACTTGGAGGACAGGATGTATAATTGGCCAGACTGATCCATGTCTTCATTGAGTACAATGTCCCCATCATATAATTTTGGACTTCGTCTAAACTGTAATGGATTTATTGTGTCATGAATCTTACCCAATAAAGGACAGACCAAATAATTTGAATTTAAAACACAAAATAGGTCCAGTGCAATTTGAATTTCAAAACATTGTGTGGAATGTGGGCCCTGTCTTATATCAAATATTCACAATAATGCATTTCTGATAATTTACCAATTTATGGCTTTGAAAATTAGATTGCTTGTTCTTGGGTATATAATAGCATTAACAAGCATCTTTTTTTATATACTGTAAATCTGGAATAGAAACAAAAATTGCTGGAAATTCTCAACAGGTCAGCCAGCATTTGTATAGAGAAAATCAGAGAAAACAATTCAAGTCAATGACTTTACATCAGAACAAGTTTTTTTTCCAAGCCATTTTCTATCATTTATGGTTGTGTATCTACTGTTACGGTAAAGGAAAGCTTGAAAAAAAATAGTTGTGGTACTAAATCCACTTTCAATTGTATTACTAATACATTCTTAAAGTGACAAAGATTATTTTTAAGATGTATTTGAAAAAGAAAAAAAATGCCTTAAAATATTGGTTGAATTCACTGGTTCGTCTCCAATGTCATATGAGTATTCTTGAAAATGGAATAAAATGGATTATTCAACTATAAAAATATTTGGAAAACAAATGTGATCTTACTTCTAAACATGCCCACTCTTTGTTTACAGAATCTAAAATCTTGTTACTCACACACACGTTTATCATATGACTGTTCAAATGTTCTTTTGTTACTGGATTACACAATTTAGTTAAAAAATTATGAGCATAGTTTTGTTGGAGATATATTTTGGGACTGATTCTTTGGCTACCAGCTACATCATTCAGTCATAGAACAGCTTGTACAACTTTTCTCAAAGTTACAAACTTAACACACATCTTGCTAAACATTCCATGATTGCAATTTATTAGATTTTCATCCCCTTTCCTGTGAAACCAGGTGCATTTGGTAGAAAAGATGAAGTGACATTATCTTCCAGAATTTAAGGGAATCGCCTGCCAGAGACTAAAACAATGTGTTCTTGTGTTTAGAATTTAACTACAATTTGGGAAGTATAAAACAGGTGCTAGGAAGTGGGAGGATGATTTTGTTAATTCCACTTCAGAATATTTTGCATTCGTTGGAGGTAAACAGCAGGAAGACAGGAAATGTGAATATTTATAAAATGCTGGAAAATCCAAGTCCAGCCCTTTAGTGCCTCAGACTTCATGGAAAAACATTGGGCAATGTTTTTCCTCATTTTGTTTTGAATACATCAAATGTTTGATATTGCCATATACTACGTGGCCAAATTGATACAAAAATTGATTTACAACCATTTGTATCTTTCAGTGAAAAAGCTTGCCAAGCAATAAGATTCACACCCTTTCAATTTTTTCCTAAAATTCTAGAAGCAAACCTTTAAATATTCTTGGTAAACCTTAGCATGCTTTAGATATCCATATGTAAATAGTCCCTCTTCATAAGAAGTTAGTAAATCATGAAATTCTCAATCCCAGTAGGTGTGAAGGCTCAGTCACTGACTGTATTCAAGGCAGAGGTGGCTAGATTTTACTATATAAAAGTGCTGGCAAAGATACATAACCAACATTGTGGGCATAAGCTCTTCATCAAGGCATGATGTTTATATATTAGATATTTAGTGGATAGATGTTTAGATATTAGGGGAATTAATGGAAATGGCTTTTCATGCAGGAAAGTGGTACTGAAGGTAAAGCTCAGGCATGATCTTGTGGAGTTGGCTTGAAGGGATAAATTTCCTTTGAGATGCTGGGGCATGTGAGAATGCTGCAAGCATGAGCTAGAACATGCAATCATGCCCAACTATGCCCTCATCTGGTCCATGAGAGTTGCCAGGGTCCTGGCAAAGCCCAAACTGGATATCAGTGCACAAGTTATTGGAGAGTAAGTGCTGTTCAGAAGCACTGATGATGATGGCTTCCATCACTTCATCAATGACTTAGGTGTAAACTGATTTGGTGGTAATTTGCCACCTTGGATTTGTCTTGATTTCTGTGAAATGGATAGAGCTGAGCAATTATTCAGGAGATGCCAATGTTGTAAAAGTACTGGAACAGCTGGGTTCAAGGTGCAATTAGTTCTGTACAGGTTGTTGTTATTGCAGGTGGAATGTTGTCTCTTCATACAAGTTCTGCTCTATCCTATAATCTTAACCATTTCTTTATTTAAGACAATTTTGTTCTATTCAAAGTCCAATTAAAATGGAAATGTGGGTGTTATTATGTTTCCTCCTAACTGAAGCTCTCCTATCCTTGAATCCAGTAAATATCCTCTGCATCCAGTACCAGGACCTAGAACCATAGAACACTACAGCATAGAAAAATGCCCTTCATCCCTTCAAGTCTGTGCTGAAATATTATTCTGCCTCATCGTATTGACTTGCACTCTCTGCTTCTCACCCTTTTAAAGGTTGGGATTGGACTCAATACACCAATGATGTATAAAAGGTTGACATACCTCAACTGACTGACCATTTCTACCTATGGAGGTTGTCTGACTTATTGAGTTCCTTCAGCAATTTTTTGTTTGCTCAAGTTTCTAGCATCTATAGCTGTTGTGCTTCCCTGAATTGTAGAACACAACCCTTAAATGTAATGTGAACTAAAGACTTTCCTGTTTCAGAAACAGACGTGCTCAAACTTAATCAATGGAATGTCTACAGATTTTTATCCCTGTTTTCAAAGTAGGAAGCCAACTGCTTCATCCAAATTTGCAGCCTTAAGACAATTGTTCTGCTCACCAAATCAGGAAGTGCATATCATTATTGAAATGGAACAGCATCGTGCTCAGTCCCTTGATCAGTCAGTCCCCACACTCCCAAGGTTAGTTATTAGATCAAATTCGTAGAATCATGGAGTCATAGATAAGTTGTCATACACAAGTTTGTAGGTCACAGAACTTCCAGTCCACATCTAAAGTCATGACTAAAGAATGTGATTGACTGGAGATGGTGCCGTAGATGTTGCCTGTAGTAGTTGACTTTAGTTATGAAGAGAGGTTGGATAGGTTAGTTTTTTTTTCCTGGAATAAAAGAGACTGAGGGTGATCTGAATGAAGAGTGTAAGATTATGAGAGGCAGAGAGAGGATAGATAGTCCAAGTTTTTTCCCCTATGGCAGGAGTTTCAAAACAATGAGGGCTTGGCTTTGAGGTGAGAGTAGAGAATTTTAAAGGAGATCTGAGGGTAAGGTTTTACACAGAGAGGGGTTGATATCTGGTGATGAAGCATATCCTATCTGAGTGGTGACATGGATCTATTCTAATTCACCTATCACAACAACAGGTCTGCGGCAGATGCCATCTCATTGGCTCTACACAAAGCCCTAGAAAACTTGGACAGCAAAGATTAATACATTAGGATGCTCTTTATTGACTACAGTTTGACATTTAACACAGTCATCCCCTCAAAATTGATCAGCAAACTCTAAAACTTAGGACTAAACACCCCACTGTGTAATTGGATCATCAATTTCCTCACCTCCAGATCACAATTAACGAAGATTGATTAGATCTTCTCTTCCACAATCTCCATCAGTACTGGAGCACCATAAGGCTGTGTTCTTAGCTCCCTGCTTTACTCACTTTACACCTACGACTGCGTAGTTCAGTACGACAATAACACCATTTACAAATTTGCCAACAATACCATGGTAGTGGGTTGTATAAAGGAAGGGGATGAGTCAGCACACAGGATGGAGATTGAAAACTTGGCTGAATGCTGCACCAATAGCAACCTTGCACTCAATGTCACCAAAACTAGGGAGCTGAATGCTGACTTCAGGAAAAGAAAGCCAGAGGTGTACAATCCAGTGGTCATTGGTGGATGAGGTGGAGAGGGTAAGCAAATTTAGGTTCTTAGGAATCACTATTTCAGAAGATCGTTCCTGGGCCCAACATATCAATGGCACCATGAAGAAAGCACATCAGTGCCTCTACGTCCTCAGGAGTTTGTGGTGGTTTGGTATGACACCAGAAAGCCTGACAAATTTCTACAGTTGTGTGGTGGAAAGTGGAATGACTGGTTGTATCATGGTATGGTATTGACTACCAATACCCCTGAGAGTAAAGCCCTCCAAAAGGTAGTGGACGCAGCCCAGGACATCACAGGCGAAACCCTCCCCACTATTGAGTACATCTACAGGGACCGCTGCCATCGGAGGGCAGCAGCAATCATCAAAGACCCACACCACCCAGCCCATGTTCAGTTCTTCCTGCTGCCATCAGGAAAGAGGTCTAGGGGCCACAATGTTCAGGAAGAGCTGCTACCCCTTCACCATCAGACTCCTCAACCACAGACTCAATCAGAGACTCATTTAAAGATTCTTTCTCTGCATATATTTATTACTGAATATTTTTTTTTCGTATTTGCAGGGGCAGTTTGTTTATGTTACTTTATTTGTTTACATTTCTCTCTTTTGCGTTCATAACTTTTTTCCTGAGTACAGTTTACACTACTGATAAGTAGAAATTCTGCCTGGCCTGCAGGAAAAAGAATCTCATGTCATATGATGTATGTACCCTGACAATAAATTTGAACTTGAGTGTAGATGAGCTAAAAAGTCAGCCTTTTTCTGCATGATACAATTCAATAATACTATGATCCTCGTACTTTCTTAATGTGATGAGTATTTCTGCTTCCAAGAGACTGCAGGCCTTGCAACCCAACAAGGATTAATATGTTTACCAATCGAACCATTGAGAAACTCTAGTCTATCAGATTCAGAATCGGGATTTATTGTCATGAACAAATCATGAAATTTGATGCTTTGTTGGCAGCATCAAAGAGTAAACATACATGTTATAACCATCTTACGACATTACGATAAAAACCAGTAGTGCACAGAAAGTAAGGCAGTGTCTTTAGTTCATTGATTACTCAGCAGGGAAGAAGCTGTCCTGGTCCCACTGAGTGGTTGTCATTAGGCTCCTGACCTTTCCCCCGATGTAGCAGAGTGAAGAGGGCCTGGTCTGGGTGGTGAGGATAGAGGCTGCTTTTTTTAAGACACCGCCTCATGTAGATGTTCTTAATGGAGCGAACTCTGGTGCCTGTGATGTCACAGGTCGAGTTAACAACCCTATGGAGTTTATTCCTGTCCTGAGAGTTAGTGCCTCAATACCAGGCAGTGATGCAACCAGCCAGAATGCTCTCAGGGTACACCTGTTTATGAAAATCTTCAGTGACCTACCGAACCTCCTCAGACTCCTCACAAGTATAGTTGCTGGCGAGCCTTCTTTGTGATTGCATCCACATGGAGGCTCCAGGACAGATCTTCAAAGATGTTGACACTCAGAATTTGAAGTTCTTGACCCTCTCCACTACTGATCCCTCGATGAAGAGTGGGTCATGTACCCCAGACTTCCTTCTGGCCCACAATCATCTCCTTAGTTTTGTTGGCATTGAGTGCAAGGTTGTTGTCATTACACCATTCAACGAGCTGATCTATCTCCCTCCTGTTCGCTTCCTCATTGCCGTTTGTAATTCTGCCAACAACTGTGGTGTCATTGGCAAACTTGTAGATGGCAATGGAATTTTGCCTGACCACAAGAGTCATGATAAATATGTGAACACTGCAGATGCTAAAATTTGAAGCTAAACACAATCTGCTGGAGGAACTCAGAGGGTCAGCAGTATCAGTGGGAGTCAAAGTCTGGGTGACATTTCAAGCTGAAACCCTCTAAATGTAGAAGAGAAAATGAAATAAAGAGGTCAGAGTGGGATGGAGTGGGACAGCAGTCCCATATGGGATTGGTGAACCATGTTGAGGTGAAACTTGATGGTCAGTAGCAGAGGACTAGCATTTAAGAGACACAGGGGGAGAGAGGCAAGGAAAACTAAGGGAAGGAAGATGAATCATAGAGGATAGATAGGGGTGTGGTTGTGGGGGAGTTAAGAGAGAGTGGAAGAATCCAGTGGGGGAGATAGGATGAAGAGGGGTGGATCCAAAGTTGATTCCCTTCACCTCATCTCCCCACTGAATTCTTCCACTCCCTTTACACCACCATTCTCACATTTTCAGCTTCTACCACTGGCAGCCTTTGTCTTTAACCATTGACTCCACCTTGAATGACTCATCTTTATTTACCTTACACTTTGTTTTTTTTTGTCTTCATTTGTCTGATATCTGCCCATTATCTGCCCTTGCAGATAATCTATCATGTTTCATCTCTACTTGGTGATGCCCCTATCCCTCCCTGTTCTTTTTACACTGGCTTTTCTATAACTGTTAACTTACCTCTACTGATCAAGTAGTATCAATAGGAGAAAAATAAACCGTTAATTGAGTTCCTTCAGCAGATTATGGCGAGTTTACAGTTAAACATGTGTCATCTTTAACACAGCCAGTTAGTTGTGTCATAAAATGCTATTTGGTTAATCTGTTTGATGGTTATTTCTGGCTGCATTTCTGGACTGTGATTGATACTTCCTGCCTGATTTCCAACTCTGGAAAATGACCTCGAGCCACCAGCTGGAAAGTTGCAAATCAGGGAAATGGAAACTATCTTTACAACAAGTTAAAGGGGCAGATTCAGAATGTTTGTATGAATTAAAATAAAAACACAAAAGTGTTGGAGGAACTCAGCAGGTCTCGCAGCAGACTTCTGCATGAATTTGTTTTTTTTTAATAGAACATAGTAATCTAGAGCACAGCACAGGCCCTTCCTCCCACTGCTTTGTGCCAACCTAATAACCTACTCTAATAACTATCTAGAATTTCCTTCTTGCATAACCCTCCACTTCCAAGTATCTATCTAATAATCTCTGATAAGATCCTACCTTACATGTCTCTACCACCGTACCTGCAGTGTATTACATGCACCCACCATTCTCAGCGTGAAAAACTTAACTCTAACATCCCCTCTGCACTTACACCCAAAAATCTTAAATCTATGTTCAATTTTATTATCATCTGAATGTACATATACAACCCAACAAAATGGTGTTTCTCCAGACCATGATGCACACATAAACACATAGTTATCACATATATACATAGATATATAATTTAAAAATATATATAAATATTTTGGGATGATTCATTTGGTTACAGAATACTCTTCATCAATTTCACAGCCTGAGGGAATAAACTATTTCCCAGCCTGGCAGTTCTGATTTTGAAGCTCCTGTACCTCTTACTTGATGGTACTGTGTAATGGATGGAAAAGGTCTTCTGTAATTCTGCGAGCCCTATTTAAGAAACGCTTCCAGTAGATGTCATCAGTAGAGGAAAGAGAGACCCCAGTGATCGTGTCAGCCATTTTGATGATCTTTTGATTTCTAGTTCGATGCTTTGCAGCTACCATACCAATGATGTATCTAGACAGGATGCTCTCAATTATGCTCCTGTAAGATGTTGTTAAGGCAGGTGATCTTACCCTCCTCAACCTCCTTTAGAAGTATAGGTACAGTTACACCTTTCTAAATAATGAGGAGGTGTTGTGGGTTCAGGATAGGCCATGCTTTATATGCATACCAAGGAACTCCTCTGTACCCTCTCTATAATCATCCACATCCTTCCTGTAGTTAGGCGACCATGACTGAACACGATATTCCAACTAAGGTCTGCAAAGTTTACCTCATGGATCTTGAACTTAATTCCATTGTTAATGAAAGCCAACACTCCAAATATCTTCTTAACTACACTATCAACTTGCAGCACTTTTGAGTGTCCTGTGAACATGAATCCCAAGATCTCTCAGTTCAACCACACTGCTCAGTCCTCCCATTAATATTGTGTTCTGTCTTCAAATTTGACTGCCAGAATGAATTAGTTCATAATTTGCTGGGTAAAAGTTCATCTGCCACTTCTTATTTCTGCTCTGCATCCTATCAATGTCCCTCTGTAACCTTTATCAACCCTCCAGACCAGCCATTCTCAATGAGGGCCCAACAGCCACCACGGGGCACATTTAAGTAGAAGGCTTATTTTCTTTTCATCTCACATAACATAAATATTTTAAAATTTTTTTTTATGCAGTTGATAGAGGGTGAACAAATTAAAATTCTTGGGAGTCACTATCTTGGAGGATCCTTCCTGGAGCCAGCACCCTAATGGCATTGCGAAGAAAGCATGTCAGCGTCTCTACTTCCTCAGGAGTTTCTGGTGGCTTGTATGACATCAGGAACCCTGTTTTGGTGGAAAGTGACTGACCAGCTGCATCATGGTCTGGTATGGGGACACCAATGCACCCGAGCATAAAACACTGCAAAAGGTAATGGACACAGCCCAGTCATCACAGGCAAAACCCTCTCCACTATAAACAACATCTACAGGGAACGCTGCCATCAGAAAGCAGCAGAAATCATCAATGACCCACACTGTTGCTGCCTTCAGGAGAGAGGTATAGGTGCCACAAGACTCACACCACCAGGTTCAGGAACAACTGCTACCCCTCCACCCTCAACAACAAATTTAATCAGGGACTCATTTAAGGGCTCTTACTTTTGCACATTACTGTTTGTTTGTTTTTCCTCCTCTCTGTATTGCACAGTCAGTTGTTTACATTTGTTTATTTGTTTACATGTATATATTATGTACTTTTTTTTGCACTACCAATAAGGGGTAATTCTGCCTCGCCCACAGGAAAAAGAATCCCAGGGTTGTATGTGAGGACATGTATGTACTCTGACAATAAATCTGAAATCTGAATCTGAAATATGATAAAAGTACAGAAGAAACCAAAACTTGACAGCGTGGTTGGGTAGCAGTTAGCGCAACACCTTTACAGCGCCAGTGATCGGGGCCAGGGTTCGAATCCCGCCCTGTCTGTAAAGAGTTTGTATGTTCTCCCCGTGTCTTTGTGGGTTTTCCCCGTGAGCTCTGGTTTCCTCCAAAACGTACTGGGGGTGTAGGTTAATTGGATGTAAATTGGATGGCACCGGCTCGTGGGCTGAAATGGCCTGTTACTGTGCTGTATGTCTAAATTAAATTAAATTTGGCTGCTTCACAGGGAAGAGTTCCATAAACTTTGAGGAAGTCTTAAGGGGTCAATAGTTGAAATAAGGTTGAGAATGGCTGCTCTGGACTATCCACAACACCACCATCCTTTGTGTCATCTATGTTATCAACCCGATTTATCTGACACCACTGTATATGAAACAAAACACCCTGGAATTTTATGTCAAATTTAAGTTTGGACTATTTGTGTTTTCACAACATTTTGAGCTAGCTTGACAAACATTGCACTGGCCAGATTCCTGGTGAATTTATTATAATGTGAATTTTTGTTATTTATGATCATTAACAGACCCTCGTGAAGATTAATTAATTTCTTTTGCATGGAAATGATATGAAAAAATTGCTTTTCATTGTGATTTTTTAAATTTAATTTGTTTAATCCGGTCATGTAACTCAGTTTAATGTATTTGTTTCAAGTGAATTTCAATCATGAAGAACCTAGTTATTTAGAATACCATTGCAGAGCTCGTCGAAAGAACCAAAGACTTGTTGATCCAAACCAAGGCTTTTATTAGCAAAAGACAGGAGCTCTTCACAGGTGGCCGACCAGTCCGGAATGATCCGACCTGGCTAGGGACACAACCCTTTAAGCTCTCAGCCAATTTCTGTAAGCACAGTCTAGATACAGTAACTATATACACTTTATACATTGGTGATAGATCTGTACTATCACAACCATTTAAAAATAATTTAACATCAAATCATCTTTCAGCTGTTTAAACCAAGTTGCATGTCTGAAATATATAATAGAAAACATAGTTGAGGGACTAATTTTGTTTTCTTTACAACTTTAAAAACCTTTCAAAGTGAAGGCAATTTAAGTCACTTATGCCCGACTCATTTTTTGCATGGCAGGATTGCCGTACGAGATTCTCAGTTCGGTTTGTTTTCAAAAAGTCTATATAATAGGGAACAGGTTGAAACATAGAAAATTCTGAGAGGACTCAATAGACCAAGTGGGAGGAAGATTTTTCCCTTGGCTATGGGGGAGAGGGAATAGGTGCAAAGGTCCTGAACGAGGGCGAACTGTTTCAAGATATGTGGTCAATTATTTAGGACAAGGTGAAGAGAGATTTCTTCATTCAGAGAATGGTGAACCTGTGAAATTTGAGGATTGATAAGGTGAATGAAGAAATGTAATTTGGAAGAAGGTAGATAAATTTACAGATGTAAAAGATTTAGTGGGGTATGAGGAGAGAGTGGTCTGTGATATTGAGATTGATATCACATGATCGAGTTGAATTGTGAGGCAGGCTGAAAGAGCCAGAGGTCTGCTTTGGATCATATTTTTCCAAGGCTTTGTGGTTGAAAAATGTAAATTACCCAATGAAATGAAATTTTATAATAGGTCAATATCATTTTATAATTTCTGTCCTAATTTGCTTTTTGATAAACTCTAATTTTGTGCTTAATGCTGCCTCATCTAAACAAATGAAAAAATGCTTGTATCTCCTCCCTCTATAATCTCTATAATCTCACTATAATCAAGGCTTCTCTTTAGTTCTATGGGTTTTCATTCTTTGTTGCCCATGATCTGGGTAACTGTGGGCAATCAAAGTTTGGGCATCAAACACTTGACAGGGTAAACAGGTGGACATTTTCAGAGGTGTGAAATCCTTCTACCTCTTCTGTGTGCTCCTGTTGAATGGACTTAAAGCTCTCGGTACCATCTCAAATGTTCTGTCTGCATTTTGAAAAGTCATGGTCTAGGGATTCTCCTGTGTTGATGGACCTGTTATCAGGGTTATGAGAACATCCTTGAATCTTTTCATCTGCCAAACTAGTAAATGGATCATCTGCCACTCTTGAACTCTTACTCTTTATGCAGTTAAGCTACTCAGAGTGTCATGAGCTTGGTCCCAGCTGCCATTACTTTACAACGTGGAAAATGGTTCAAGATTAAATCCACTCTCAGACTTCCCTGGTTATCTTCCATCTGCTCTTCCTCGGTCTGGAGATCACCCTTCCCCTCTCTAACTGCATTGCCTTAAAATCTGGGGAAGCCAATTCTACGAAAGTGCCATCCATGAACTTAGTGTCACAGATGCTCCACCTCTGAAACCTGGGCACTCAAATTGGTTCTATCTTTTGTCCTTACTACAGATAGAGTCATTCTAACTGCAAGCAGCATCGAGGAAACTTCATACTGCAGCCCACACATTACATGATATTGAGTTACCTTGCTAGACTTTCAGTTAAAAGAAAAACACATACCTTGACTTCAAATGTAATCCAAGATGAAATTAATGAGAAATACAATCTGCTGGAGGAACTTAGTTGGACAAGAAATATCAGTGGTAAAAATAGAATGGTCAACATTTCAAGCCAAAATTCTTTATCAGGACTTCATCAGTTCTGCCAGCAGATTGTGTTTGGCTTCAGATTCCAGCATCCGTTGTCCCCTGTGTGACACCAAAAATAAATTATGCTTTTGATGATCACCTCATAGTTAAAAGGCATGAATAACACTACCCAATAAGTTATCAATTACTTTGACTTTATTTTAGTTTAAACTATGATCAGGAAATCCTTATCTTACCCTCCTTTCCATGTTGAGGATCACTTTCTGGAAAGTACCATTACCTGGAACTCAGCTGCTGGTTTCAGAGAGGTGGTATATGTTCACCTGTGGGTTCTCCTCTTCTTGCCACTGCTACTGATTATCAGTCTCTCCACAGCATCCTGTTCTACTTTGGTGCCTGTTGCATTAGCTGCACATTATTTTTCTTTTATTTCCTGTTTCTCTTACCACAGATGCTGACTGCACGGCATATTTTGTTTTCATTTCCAACAATTACAGCTGTTTCTGAGTTTCAGTTATGCATCATCTTGTGTTGTAGCAGGGGTTGGACTTATGAACGATATAGCACACTTTGTCAGAGCTAACTGAGTGTCACTATTTGGTCCTGGAGATGCTCTTGTGGGAGAGGACACTGACATTGATCAACATATCCAACCAATGGATTTGGAGGAATTTCCACAGGCATTTTGGTGAGTCTCTCTTGTTGTTTCGTTGCAATCCAACATTTTTGTAGTCACTGCTAGTAATGGACCCCAGTTCAACAGACAGACTCGAGGTGAGGAACCCACATAGGCCACAGTGCTAGCGACTGTATGGTGGAGCAAGGTCCTACCAGCATGTCTGGGCATGTTGTCACTGGACTAGGCAGGCTGGGCCGCCTTTGGTACCTGTAGCCCCTCCTCATAAGATCCCTAATCTCCTCCGTCATACCTGCCTTAGACGTGAGCCAGCAGCACGTAGAGGCATGTCTAGGTCTTCTGATTAATAAAGCCTTTGACTACCTGCTTCGTGTCTGTGAGTGGTCATTGATCGCTCTACAATTTTAAAATCAGAATATCAAAGTTCCATGGACAAGGCGATCCGACTGGAGAAGCTGGAGATCGATCCAAAGGAACCAGAGGCCTCTGTAAAATTTGATATGTGGCTACACTGATTGAAGGCCGACCTGAGGTACCACAAAATCACAGCTGATAGTGATCGGTACAACCTGTTCTTTGCAGTGGTTGGCTACTGAGTGTACCAATTAATTCACAACTGCATTGGATACAGCCCAAAGGAACGCAATGTACACATGCTTCTAGCTTGGCTCATCCACAATGGGCTAATCGCTGGCTTCCACTCCCATCAAATACAGGAACGACCCCTGGAGAAAGGTGATTGGTCCCTACAGGAAGTGGTGCAGATGGCCCAAGCAATGGAGACTGCTCAAAAGAATGCAGAGGCCTACTCAACGGACCACACAGCCACCAGGTGGGGAGAGTGGGTAGCGCCATCTTGGGACTCAGGGTCCCTGACTTCTGCTGCCACCGCTGAGCACATGAGGTGCAACTACTGCAGCCAAAGCAAACACCTGCTAAAGTACTGCCCGGTCTGTCAGAGGAAAGGACACTATGCAGGGCATGTCATACTAAGACCCACTTGAGTAGTGGCACTTGCAAACTGCGACCCATGTCGCCATCTTAGGCCAATCCACTTCCATTGTCATTTGCTGAGAACTGACTTTTCGGGCCAAGGGTGTGACAACATGGAGGGACATCCCATCCGGCTTCATTTCTGGACTCCACCATGTGCAATCCATGGGGCAACCATCTTAAAGGTCTCCCGGGTGGCCATCTTGGCAGAAGCTGACCCAACAACATGGCTGGAGGGATTCAGACAGTGAGTTGACATTGGCTTCCATTGTGCTGGACCAGAGTACAACACACTAGCTGGGGAAATTGATGATGAACATTGAGGTAGACAGTCATACCACTGGCTGCCTGTTGGACATGGGAAGCACCAGGAGCTTCATACACCCAGGTACAGCCAAACGTTATTCCCTGACCGTGCCCCCTGCCAAGTGCAAGGTAGCACTAGGCCACAAATCCTCTCTGCAGAAATCCGTGGGACTAATCTTAGGGTGCATCAGACTGCTGGTGATGCCCACCTCTGTGCACTCGTCATATTGGGGTTGGATTTCCAGTGCTAGCTCAAGGATGTGCTGATGTAGTTTGACACCCCCCGCCCCCCACCACCCTTCACCAACCCCTCCCCTCACCATCTGAAACAACCAGTTCTGGGAAGCCCTGCCCATATAGAGGCCCAATTACATGCTCAAACGTCAGGTCGGGCTCCCAACCTGCAGACTAGCCACCCTCTGGGTCCCTCTGCCTCCACTGTTCTAAACCTTCACCCTGGACTGCAAACCTCTGGCCACTAAGAGCAGGTGATACAACCCCAAGAACAGGAAATTCATTAAGATTGGGGGAGGGCATAATAGAACAGAGAAACAGTTCCTGGAGGGGGCAAGTAGTGGTGGTGAAGAATGGGGAGAAGTAGACTACAGACAGACCATTAACCGGTTCACCTTACTGGACATCTACTTTTTGCTCCGCATAGTTGATATGGTGAATGAGATCGCCAAGTATAGGGTCCTCTCTACCATAGACTTCAAATCGGCATATCACCTAATTCGCCCAAAAGACTGGCGGGACACGGTGTTTGAGGCCAATGGCTGACTCTGCCATTTCCTGCCAGTCCCATTTGGCCTCATGAATGGGGTGTCAGTGTTCCAAAGAGAAATGGACCGCATGGTGGATGACAATAAACTAAACACTACGTATCTATACCTGGACAATGTCACCATTTGCGGCCATGATCAGAATAGAAGAACACGATGAGAACCTGCAGAGGTTCCTGGCCACCGCAAAGGCCCCCAATCTCACATAGAATAATAAAAAATGTATGTTGAGCACCAAGCAGCTGGCAATCCTGGCATATGTGGTGGAGCATGGTGTCATCACTCCCAACCCTGAGTGCAGGTAGTCCCTTCTGGAATTACCTCTGTCACAGAACCCCAAGACTTTAAAAAGGTGTCTGGAGCTCTTCTCATATTATGCCCAATGGATCCGCAACTATGCAGACAAGGTCCAACCGCCCCTCCCCATAAGATCCCCTAATAAAGGCTGAAAACCTTAGTCTCCTCCCTCATACCTGCCTTGAAAGTGAGCCAGCAGCATGTAGAGGCATGTCTGGGTCTTCAGGTCAATAAAGCCTTTGACTAACTGCTTCGTGTCTGTGAGTTGACATTGATCATGCTACAGACTGCAGCTGAGGGACTTAGGTGGCTTCAGAGGCCCTGGGAGCACTGAAGATGATTCTGGTGGGGGTGCGGGGTGGGGGACGGGGCTCTCTTTTGCTTCTCTTATTCCAGCTGTAAGGGGCAATTTCTAACGATAATGAATCTTTGTCTGCCTAAGGGTAGACTAAAGAAACTTTTGTGTAATATCACATTTTCTGTTTTATTACGCCAATAAAATAATCTTGAATCTTAAATAATAACTCATTAGTGACTGTGTCTGCAGCTTTATCTCAGGCTCAGTATCCCTGTTACCCGGTAACTCAGAGAAAGCTAAAAATAGCAAATGTAGGGCCACTCTATTCTTCCTGATGAAGAACATTGACCTAAAGCATTAACTTTGTTTCAGTCACTATGTATGTTCCCTGACAATCAGTGAGGATTAGTGACAACGTTTCCTCCACAACCATGCTGGACATGCTAAGAAACGCTGCATTCTCAGTGCACTGCCGTACTCCCTGTACAACTATTACTCTGTAGACAAACACTGGTCTAACTCCATCTATAAATTCATGGTTGACACCCACATTATAGGCAGGATCTCCAATGACAACAAAACAGAGTGCAAAAGAGAGATAAAGAGATTTATGGCTTTGTGCCAGGACTACAACCTTTCCCTCGATGTCAGAAAGTCCAAAGAGCTGGCTATAAACTTCTGGGAGAGGAGCAGAGCTCACTCCCCTGTCTGCATCAATGGTTTTGAGCTGGAGGTATTAGACTGCTTCAAGATCCCGAGGATAAACATTTCCAGTGTCTTGTGCTGGTTCACAGCAATGACAAAGCAATGACAAAGAAAGTGCACCAGCACCTACCTCTACTTCCTCAAAAGCCTGAGGAAATTTGGGGTCTCCCTGGAATCTCTTAACAGGTGCACCAGTCAAAATATCCTATCAGCATCTGCTCTGCCCAAGACCACAAGACACTGCAGAGTCCCAGGCCATCACGAATACTCCCCTCCACTTCATCTATTCCACCAGAACTCTCACTGCCTTGGAATAGCAGACAACGTATTAAAAGACTCTGGCCATACTTTCTTCAATGTCCTCCTATCACCCACAACCAGATTCAAGGACACTTCTTTTTCCACCATTAGCAGATCCCCAAAATAGGAAAATTACATTGCCCTTTCTCTGTACCAACTAATCTCTCCCTGAAACGGCACTTCTGTACTTTTGAACTGTATCTTCCTTAATGTACTAAGTATGAGATGTCTTCTGGTCTGCTTACAAAACAACTTCTGATATTATATCTTGGTACATGTGAAAATAAACTTAAACATGAATGAGAACTTTGCCTGTACTCTGAATAATTCCTACAACTCATTTTCTATTAGCTCACCTCGAGTTCTACCCATCATCCTACCATTAATTTCTCTTGGGTACTTTCCTCCCTTGAATCTCTATTCCAATTAATCACAATTCTGTATTCATTGCCTTCGATGTCATTTTAAAAGGTTTTGCACTGTATAAATCTTATGCATGCACTTATAGACATAATTTCAACATTGCCTCTATTAATACTGTGAATTCAGTTACTGCCAAGTTCAATAACAACAGCCACATTCAAATTCCACAGCATGGCCTTCGTCCTTCAATTCATCAAAGTCATTCTGTAGCTGTTCATTTGCTCAGCCACTCCCTCACTTTTAATGCCCCTATACACAGAAAGAATTTTTCTGCGGCCCATTTCAGAATCCTATCCTGTGTTTAACAGTACATTTAGTTTGCTTAATTCCAGGAGGAACAGATGTAAGCACATTTGATGTGCAGAGGGTCATTGAGTTAGGGGGCAGATTAAGGAAATTAGAAAGTAATTTTGCCACCGTGAGCAATTTTATTAACCTGCTTGTGGCATCGATTGCATAATCATGTGATCACACACCCACTCATGAACAAACGTTGTGCTTACAATGTGTACTGCTGAAATAGACCTGCACAGCCACTATCAAGTTCTAACCCAACCAGGACATCCAGAAATCAATACATCATATGCAAAGGACACGGAGTCATTTCTTTATGGTGATTTCATTTCTGAAACGCTTGATTATAATTTTATAATTAATGAGAGTTTATTGTCATATACATCTGTTCAATGTAGAGATGCTCCAAAATTCTTACTTTTTTCAACCAAACAGGCACTTAAGATATGTCAATTACAATAGCATATATGGTACACATAATATACATAATATGCTAAGACAGAAAAAGAGTTAATAAAAATAAAAGGATAGACGGAAAAAAATTCACAGTTGCAGTCAGTGGAAGAAAAAAAATGTCATCTTAATCAAGCAAACAGACTTTTTGCTGGTCCTAGTGTAGTTTATAGTCAGAGTACAGTGTGGTTTAAGAGTCTGATAGTTGTTGGATAAAAAATGTTCTTGAACACAATGGACATTAGGGTCAATCAAAAAAGATTGTAGATGCTGGAAAAATAGAGCCCCACACAAAATGCACAAGAGTGAGTTGGACAACACATATGGAAGTCAATAGATGGTTTATGTTTCAGGCCACAGCCCTTCATCAAGAAGACACCCAAATAAAAGGGGGACAGAAGGAGGAATATGAGCTGACAGGTCATGGCTGAATACAGGTGGGAAGAGAAAAGTAGCCCAGAGGTGATAAGAGGAGAAGACATTGGAAGGTGCACATGGAATGAAGAGGTTGAGAGCTAGAGGAAGGAAGGTGTGGGCACAGTCAGGTAGAGAGGGAAGAGGAGGGGGAAAAGAGATTGGGCCCAGAGGGATTGTGGAAAGCAAAGAAGTAGGTTAAAGAAAACAAAGGTGAAGGTTATCATAAATTGGAGAAGTCAATTTTGATGCCGACCAAATATTAGAAACACAAATTAAGGGGTCTTTTTTAAGATATTCCAATTTCCCTTTTAAGAGAGTGAAGGACCAATTTAGATATCTTGGAAATACATTTACTAGGAGTTATAAAAACCTATTGAAACAAAACATTTCTGCATTATTTAATCAAGTTAAAGTATTATTATCAGGGTGCTCACTCTTGTCTATTACTACAATTGGACGTATCAATTCGATTAAAATGAACATTTTACCTAAATTTTTGTATCTTTTTCAATCTTTACCAATCTTTATTCCTAAATCTTTTTTTTGATTCACTGGATTTGTTCATTTCTTGCTACATTTGGCAAGGAAAACAATCTTGTTTAAATAAAGCTCATCTTCAAAAGACTAAAAGAAATGGAAGACTGTTAATTCCAAATTTTAGATTCTATTATTGGATGGTCAGTACATGCAATTTGCTCCTTCTGGTACAGTTTGATAAATTAGCTGACTGCCCTTCTGGGTAGAAGTGGAATTAAATTTTTCTAAAAATTAGTCTGTGTTGGTAATTCCATATTGACAGACAATCTGATAATGAGCCACACATTGAGAATATGGGCACAATTTAGAAAATGTTTTGAATTTCATAGTTTTTTCTTGCCCATCCTATTATATCTAATCATATTTTTCAACCTTCCTTGTTAGATACAAGTTTTAAGGATTGGTATAGACCAATATTAAAACTTTTAATATAAGTTTTAAAAATCTTTTTATTCAAGATACTTTTGCTTATTTTGAACAATTAATGGCAAAATTTAAACTACCTAATAGCCATTTTTTCAGATATTTACAAATCAGACATTTTGTTCAGTCTAAGCTCTCTGATTTTCCAGAAATCTCTGAAACAAATAATCTTGATTTATTTTTTGATTTACAACTTTCTCATAGAGGCTCAATTTCAATTATTAATAATAATTCAATGGACTGAAGATTAGCCTCATTAGTTAAGATCAAGAATGATTTGGAATTTAATCTGAAATTTTACTCTCAGATAAGGATCGGGACACTATTCTTAATCTGATTAATGAGTCCTTCTGTGCATGACATTATTTGCAGCAATTTAAAGTGGTGCACAGAGTACTTATATATAAAGTTAATATATCTTGCTTTTATTCTGATATTGATCCGTTATGTGACAAGTGTTAAATCTTCGAGGCTTCATTGATCCATATGTTTTAGGCTTCCCGTAGTTTAGAAAAAAAAATTGGAAAAACTTTTTTTTTCAAACTTTATCAGTGATTTTTAAGATCAAATTAGAACCATGCCCTTTAATTGTTTCATTTGATTTATTTCTCAAGAAGGGGATATATTATTGACTTCAATTCAAAAGCGAATTTTAGTTTTTACCTCTGATAGCTAGATGGGGGATTTTGATGAAATGGAAAGTCAATGGTTACATTATATTGTCTTTCCTAAGTGTAGAAAAAAAATCAGATACCATATTAAAAATGTAAAGTTTAATTTTCATAAGATTTTGGGCCCATTCATGGCTTACTATCACAATTTAAAAAAATTAAGGTGTTTGGATGCTCCAGTGAAGCTTTGTCTAGTTGTCTGGAAGTCGTTATTCATTTCATATGTTTATTATTTATATATATTAACCATATAACAGTACAGAAACATGCCATCTCGGCCCCTCTAGTCCACACTGATTTAAGTGAACTCCTCTAGTCCTACTTACCTGCTCCCTCTTCATAACCCTGAAATCCCCTCACATCCATGCACTCATCCAACCTTGGACAAAACTAAACCTGCTGCATCTACCTCTTCTGGAAGGTCATTCCACTCAGCCACCACTCTGAGTGGAGAAGCTTCCTCTCATGTTACTTCTAAACTTTTGCCCCCTAACTCTTAACTTATCACCCCTCATTCCAATCTCACCTAGCCTCAAGGGGAAGAGCCTATTCACATCTACTCTATCTATCCCCCTCATAATTTTAAATACCTCTATCAAATCCCCCATCAACCTTCTACACTCCAATGAATAAAGTCTACTCAATCTTTCTTTGTATTCTAGATACTGCAATCCAGGCAACATTTTAGTAAATCTTCTCTGCACCCTCTCTACCTTATTGATATCCTTCCTATTATTTGTGGACCAGAAATACACACAGTATTCCAAACCTGGCCTCACCAATGACTTGAACAGTCTCATCATCACCTCTCAGCTCCTATATTCTATACTTTGAAAGCTTTCTTTACCATCCTATTTAAAGAACAATGAACCGTAATTCCAAGATTTCTCTGTTCCTCTGCATTCCTTGAAGCCCTCCCCTTCCCAAAATGAAGCACTTCACACTTATCGATATTAAACTCCATCTGCCATCTTTCAGCCCACTCTTCTAAACAGTCCATATCCTTCTGCAGTCCCTGAAAACCATCTTCACTATCCACAACTGCCCTTATTTTTGTATCATCCACATATTTACTAACCCAATTTACCACTCTATCGTCCAAATCATTAATGTAAATGACAAACAACAAGGGACCCAACACCGATCCCTGAGGCACACCGCTCGTTACTGTCCTCCATCTGACAGACAGTTATCCACCATGACTCTCTGGCATCTATCTTCTAGCCACCATTGAACCCATCTGACTATCTCAACATTAATACCTAGAGCCTGAACCTTCCTTACCAACCCTCCATGTGGAACCTTATCGAAATTTATATAGACTATATCTACTGCTCTACCTTCATTGACCTTCCTAGTCACCTCCTCAAAAATTTCAACAAGATTTGTCAAACATGACCTTTCCTGCACATACCCATGTTGGTGTCCCTGATCAGTCCATGGCCCTCTAGATACTTTTTCCTCCCTAACTTCCCTCAAGGTCCTGGGGAAAATCCCGTTGGGACCCAGAGACTTAACCATCTTTATATGCCTCAAAAGCTCCAACACCCCCTCTTTCCTAATCCCTACATTTTCCATAATCTCCCCATTTTCCTCTCTATCCTATATGATTCCACATCCTTTTCCCTAGTGAATACCGATGAGAAGAACTCATTCAATATCTCCCCAATCTTATTCGGCTCCACCCACATTTGTCTGCTCTGATTCTCTAATGGACCAATTTTATCCTTTTGCTATTCACATATTTGTAAAAACCCTTTGGATTTACTTTCACCCTGTTTGCTATAGCCACCTCATACCTTCTTTTTGCTTTCCTAATTTCTTTCTTTAGCTTCTTACAATCCATGTATTTTCCAAGCATCTGGTCCATACCTTGCTTCCTGTATTTAATGTAGGCCTGATTTTTATCTCAAACCAACTTGCTAATCTCCCTTAAAAACCATGGCTCTCTCTTGAACTTTTGTCCCTGCTATTTAGCCTAACAGGAACATAAGGATTCTGCTGCTTCAAAATCTCACCTTTAATTCTCCTCTACCTCCTTCCCATAAAACAAATCATCCCAAACCACTCCTTGCAAATCCCTTCTCATTTCATCAAATCTGGCTTTCCCTCACTCAGTAACCTTCGGACCAGACCTATCTCTTCCCATAATTATATTGAAACTAATGGTACCATGATCTCTGGATCTAAAATGCTCCCCAACACACATCTCAGTAACCTGCCCTATCTTATTCCCCAACAGTAGATCCAACACTGCCCCTTCTCTAGTGGGTACCTCAACATATTGCTGCCAAAAACTATCCTGCACACATTTTACAAATTCTAATCCACCCAGCCCCTTCACAGAATGAGTTTCCCAATCTATATTAGGAAAATTAAAATCCCCCACTAACACAACCCTGTGCTTATTACAAATATCAGCTATTTCCTTACACATTTACTCCTTTATTTCTCGCTCCCCACTAGGTCATCTATAATACGTCCTCCCCCTCCACGTCCTCCCCCTCCACATCCTCCCCCTCAAAAGATGCTCACAAACTCAAGCTAGCATGCTGGAACATCAGAACCATGCTAGACAAGGCTGACAGCCACCGACCTGTACATCGGTCTGCCCTCATTGCACATGAACTCCTCAGACTTGACATCGACATAGCCGCTCTCAGTGAAGTCCGCCTGGCAGATGTAGGCAGCCTCCAAGAATGCGGCGCGGGCTACACACTCTACTGGTCTGGCAAGCCTTTGGATGAACGACGCCTATCTGGTGTAGGCTTCATGGTCAAGAACTCCATTGCCTCCAAACTCGAAAACCTCCCGACAGGGCACTCGGACCGGATCATGTCCATGCGACTCCCCCTTCAAAACAAGCGTCGCATCACCCTCATCAGTGTCTATGCTCCAACCCTCCAGGCAGAACCAGTAGAAAAGGACAAGTTCTACACTGACCTGCGCAACCTCATTCAACGCACCCCTACAGCCGACAAGGTTGTCATCCTTGGCGACTTCAACGCTCGCGTCGGCAAAGACTCAGAAACCTGGCCAGGAATCCTGGGCAAGCATGGTGTCGGCAAGTGCAACGACAATGGGCGCCTCCTGTTGGAGCTGTGCGCAGAACAGCGGCTTGTCATTACAAACACCCTTTTTCAGCAGAGGGACAGCCTGAAGACTACCTGGATGCATCCCCAATCCAAACACTGGCACCTCCTGGACTACGTCCTGGTGCGAGAAAGAGACAAACGAGATGTGCTCCACACCAGGGTCATGCCCAGAGCGGAATGCCACACTGACCACTGGCTGGTTCGCTGCAAGCTCAACCTTCACTTCAAGCCAAAGCCCAGGAACAGTAAAGCCCCCAGAAAGAGGTTCAATGTTGGAAACCTGCAGTCAGACGAAGTGAGAGGAAACTTCCAGGCAAACCTCAAAGCAAAGCTCGACGATGCAATCCACCTCACGGACTCGTCCCCTGAAACCCTCTGGGATCAGCTGAAGACTACCATACTGCAATCCACTGAAGAGGTACTGGGCTTCTCCTCCAGGAAAAACAAGGACTGGTTCAACTATAACAGCCAGGAAATCCAGGAGCTGCTGGCAAAGAAGCGAGCTGCCCACCAGGCTCACCTTACAAAGCCGTCCTGTCCAGAGAAGAAACAAGCCTTCCGTCGCGCATGCAGCCATCTTCAGCGCAAACTCCGGGAGATCCAAAATGAGTGGTGGACTAGCCTCACCAAGCGAACCCAGCTCAGCGCGGACATTGGCGACTTCAGGGGTTTCTACTAGGCTCTAAAGGCTGTGTACGGCCCCTCACCCCAAGTCCAAAGCCCGCTGCGCAGCTCAGACGGTAAAGTCCTCCTCAGCGACAAGATCTCCATCCTCAACCGATGGTCAGAACACTTCCAATCTCTTTTCAGTGCCAACCGCTCAGTCCAAGATTCCGCCCTGCTCCAGCTCCCTCAACAGCCCCTAAGGCTAGAGCTGGATGAGGTCCTCACCCAGGATGAGACATATAAGGCAATTGAACAACTGAAAAGTGGCAAAGCAGCAGGTATGGATGGAATCCCCCCAGAGGTCTGGAAGACTGGCAGCAAAACTCTGCATGTCAAACTGCATGAGTTTTTCAAGCTTTGTTGGGACCAAGGAAAACTGCCTCAGGACCTTCGTGATGCCATCATCATCACCCTGTACAAAATCAAAGGCGAGAAATCAGACTGCTCAAACTACAGGGGAATCACGCTGCTCTCCATTGCAGGCAAAATCTTCGCTAGGATTCTCCTAAATAGAATAATACCTAGTGTCGCCGAGAATATTCTCCCAGAATCACAGTGCGGCTTTCGCGCAAACAGAGGAACTACTGACATGGTCTTTGCCCTCAGACAGCTCCAAGAAAAGTGCAGAGAACAAAACAAAGGACTTTACATCACCTTTGTTGTCCTCACCAAAGCCTTCGACACCGTGAGCAGGAAAGGGCTTTGGCATATACTAGAACGCATCGGATGCCCCCCAAAGTTCCTCAACATGGTTATCCAACTGCACGAAAACCAACAAGGTCGGGTCAGATACAGCAATGAGCTCTCTGAACCCATCTCCATTAACAATGGCATGAAGCAAGGCTGTGTTCTCGCACCAACCCTCTTTTCAATCTTCTTCAGCATGATGCTGAACCAAGCCATGAAAGACCTCAACAATGAAGACGCTGTTTACATCCGGTACCGCACGGATGGCAGTCTCTTCAATCTGAGGCGCCTGCAAGCTCACACCAAGACACAAGAGAAACTTGTCCGTGAACTACTCTTTGCAGACGATGCCGCTTTAGTTGCCCATTCAGAGCCAGCTCTTCAGCGCTTGATGTCCTGTTTTGCGGAAACTGCCAAAATGTTTGGCCTGGAAGTCAGCCTGAAGAAAACGGAGGTCCTCCATCAGCCAGCTCCCCACCTTGACTACCAGCCCCCTACATCTCTATCGGGCACACAAAACTCAAAACGGTCAACCAGTTTACCTATCTCGGCTGCACCATTTCATCAGATGCAAGGATCGACAACGAGATAAACAACAGACTCGCCAAGGCAAATAGCGCCTTTGGAAGACTACACAAAAGAGTCTGGAAAAACAACCAACTGAAAAACCTCACAAAGATAAGCATATACAGAGCCGTTGTCATACCCACACTCCTGTTCAGCTCCGAATCATGGGTCCTCTACCGGCATCACCTATGGCTCCTAGAACGCTTCCACCAGCGTTGTCTCCGCTCCATCCTCAACATTAATTTGAGTGCCTTCATCCCTAACATCGAAGTACTCGAGATGGCAGAGGCCGACAGCATCGAATCGACGCTGCGGAAGATCCAGCTGCGCTGGGTGGGTCACGTCTCCAGAATGGAGGACCATCGCCTTCCCAAGATCGTGTTATATGGCGAGCTCTCCACTGGCAACCGTTACAGAGGTGCACCAAAGAAGAGGTACAAGGACTGCCTAAAGAAATCTCTTGGTGCCTGCCACATTGACCACCGCCAGTGGGCTGATATTGCCTCAAACCGTACATCTTGGCGTCTCACAGTTCGGCGGGCAGCAATCTCCTTTGAAGAAGACCGCAGAGCCCACCTCACTGACAAAAGACAAAGGAGGAAAAACCCAACACCCAACCCCAACCAACCAATTTTCCCTTGCAACCGCTGCAACCGTGTCTGCCTGTCCCGCATTGGACTTGTCAGCCACAAACGAGCCTGCAGCTGACGTGGACATTTACCCCCTCCATAAATCTTCGTCCGCGAAGCTAAGCCAAAGAAAAGAATTGTAACCTCACCTTTTCCATTTTTAAATTCCACACATACCACCTCCCTTGACGAGCCATCCAATCTATCTAGCATCAGCACCGCTATAATATTTTCCCTGACAAGCAACACCACACCACCACCTCACCCCCACCCCCCCCACACACACACACATGAACCCTCCAACTCTATCACACCTAAAACAGTGAAATCGCAGAATATCTAGCTGCCAGTCACATCCCTCCTGCAACCACATCTCACTAATCGCCACCATGTCATACTGCCAAGTGCCTATCCACACCTTCAGCTCGTCCACCTTCCTTACAATACTCCTAGCATTAAAGTAAATGCATTTCAGAGATTTCTCACATCTTACCTTCTGCATATCCCCATCTTTATGAACAACTCTATTATTTATTACAATCATCCCCCCCCATCATGACACCAATCCTTTTCCTTCTCGATCACCTGTCTATCCACCTCCAAACTTTGTCGACAAACCTTCTCTATTTGGGGACCAACCTTCTCTTTGCTGCTCTCCTTTATATGGACACCTCACTAGTTTAAAGCCCCCTTAGTAGCCCTTGTTTAAAGGGAAAGGTTTGATTACAAGGTGAAATTCAATTTTTTTTTACAGGTAAATTATATAAGAGTGTGTTTAAATGAGAATTGTAAACATTGATCATATTAGAGAAATGAAGATAATATCTGAGAAGCATAAATTCACTTTTTCATAATGGAATTTTATTTATAACTTACCTTACTTTAAAATAAAGTATATTTTTGTCTTAGGTTTTTATTGTTTCTTTTACTCTTTTTCTTTTCAATATTATCTTTTGATATATTATCAAGAATGTGTTAATCATTAATTCAATCCAATCGTAGATTTAATGTTTTGGATAAGATTAAGTTAAGAAAAGAATTATGGTTAAGTTTTCAATTAAAAATTTATGTACATTTTGTATATGATATTTACTAGATTATTATGTCTATAGGTTTTTTATTAAACTCAATAAAATATTTTAAAAAGAAAAACAAAATGCAAATTAGACACTGCCAGGTTGAGATCACATGCAAACAAAAAGATGCAAAGATGAAACTACAGGCAAATTAGAAATTGTAAAGATGAGGCCACAGGTAAATTCAGAAGAACACCTTATGTTCTGTTTTGACAGTCTCCAATCAGACGGCATCAATGCTGATTTCTCCAATTTCTGGTAACCGCTCCGCCCCGCCACTCTTGTCTTCTTTAACCATCTTGCTTAGCTTTTGACAGCACAGGTAGACTGAGTACCAGTCAGGAGAATTTTTGGGATACTTGCCCTTCATCATTGAATATGTGTTGGGAGGTCATGTTGACGTTATACAAGATATTGGTGAGACTACACTTGGAATAATATGTTTAATTTTGGATACCTAGCAATAGAAAGGATATTATGAATTAGAAAGGGTGCAGAAGAAATTTATGAGGTTGGTGCCAGAATTAGGAAAGTTGAATTATCTTGAGAGTCTGGAAAAACGGAGTCTGTTTTCCTTGGAGCATCAGAGGGCATCTCTTTGAGGTCCCACAACATCACGAGGAGCATTAATAGGGTGAATGTTGATTGTCTTGTTTCCTTGCGTAGGAGAATCTAAGATGAGCGGGCATGTGAAGGGACATTTCAGGAAGGATAGTACAGAAGTGTTATTACAAGATGTAGCCTGGATTAGAAGGCAGCAGCTCTGGGAAGAGATTGCACAAACTTATGTTGTTTTTCTCTGGAGTATAGGACACTGAGGGGAGACCCCTGATAAAGGTGTATAAAATCATGAGATAGAGTGGACAGAAACTTTTCTCAGTGCAAAAGCATCACACACTAGTGGACATGCATTTAAGTTGAAACATAGAAGATAGGAGCGGAAGTAGGTCATTCGGCCCTTCGTGCCTGCTCCGCCATACAATGATATCATGGCTGATCTTAATGTTCAGTACCCCGTCCCCGCCTTCTCTCCGTAACCCCTAATTCCTTTATACTGAAGAAATATATCTAATTCCCTCTTAAATATATTCAATGAACCTGCCTCTACTGCTCTCTGTGGCAATGAATTCCACAGATTCACCACCCTCTGGGTAAAGAAATTCCCCCTCATCTCGGTCCTAAATGGTTTGCCTATTATCCTCGAACCATGGCCCCGGGTTCTGGACTCCCCCACCATTGGAAACATCCCTTTTGCATCCATTCTGTCCAGTCCTGCCAGAATTTAATATGTCTCTATGACATCCCCTCTCAATCTTCTAAACTCCAGCGAGTACAATCCCAATTTGCGCAATCTTTCCTCATAAGTTATTCCTGCCATTCCAGGTATCAGCCTGATGAATCGCCTTTGCACTCCCTCCATTGCAAGAACATCCTTCCTTAGATAAGGTGATCAAAACTGCACACAATACTCCAGGTGTGGTCTCACCAAGGCTCTGTACAGCTGCAGTAAGGTATCCTTATTCCTATACTCAAACCCTCTTGATATGAAGGCCAACATACCATTTGCCTTTTTAACTGCCTGCTGTACCTGCATGCTCACCTTCAGTGACTGGTGCACAAGAACCCCTAGGTCTCTCTGCACCTCCCCATCTCCCAATCTATTGCCATTCAAATAGTAATCTGCCCTCTGGTTTGTATTACCAAAGTGGATAACCTCACATTTATCCACATTGTAGTGCATTTGCCATGTATCTGCCCAGACCCCCAATTTATCCAAATCACACTGGAGCTTCCAGACCCCCCTCTTCAGTGCACACAACCCCTGCTAGTTTAGTGTCGTCTGCAAATTTGGAGATATTACATCCAATCCCCTCATCCAGATCATTAATGTAAATTGTGAACAGCTGGGGTCCCAGTACAGATCCCTGTGGCACCCCACTGGTCACCGCCTGCCACTCAGAAAATGAGCCGTTTATCCCAACTCTCTGTCTTCTATCTGCCAGCCAGTTCTCAATCCACATCAATACCTTGCCTCCAATCCCATGAGCCTTGATTTTGCATGCCAGTCGTTTATGTGGGACCTTATCGAAGGCCTTTTGGAAATCCAGGTACACCGCCATCTATTTTACCTGTTACCATCTCAAAGAATTCCAATAGATTTGTCAAGCACGATTTACCTTTTGTAAATCCATGTTGACTCTGACCGATCCCTTCTCTGTTAGTCATATGCTCCCCTATTACATCCTTAATAATGGATTCCATCATTTTGCCCACTACTGATGTAAGGCTCACCGGCCTATAATTCCTCACTTTTTCTCTACCCCCCTTTTTAAATAGTGGGGTAACATTAGCTACCCTCCAATCCATGGGTACTGATCCTGAGTCTATCGAGTTCTGGAAAATAATTCTTAAAGCATCTGTTATCTGAATGTCCACTTCTTTAAGTACCCTAGGTTGTAGATTATCAGGCCCTTGGGATTTATCGGCCTTCAATCCCTTCAATTTCCCCATGAGCATGTCCTTAGAGATACTGATTTCTTTCAGTTCCTCCCTTGCATTAGTCTCTATGTTTCCCAACATCCTTGGGAGGTTATTTGTATCCTCTCTTGTGAAAACAGAACTAAAGTAAGAATTTAATTGGTCTGCCATTTCCTTATTCCCCATTATATATTCCCCTGATTCTGACTGCAAGGGACCTACTCTGGATTTCACCAATCTTTTTCTCTTGACATACCTATAATAGCTTTTGCAGTTGGTTTTTATGTTTGCCACAAGCCTACTTTTGTAATTTATTTTTGCCCTCTTGATTCCTCTTGAGTGGGAGGATGTTTCATGGTGATATGCAGGTGAATATTTGACAGATTGATGGAGGCTGCCAGGAGTAGTGGTGGAAGTAGCACTTAAGAGGCTTCTGGAGAAACACGTAAATATGAAGGGATATCAGATTTTTAGTTTGATTGGACATCATGTTCAGCACAAACATGTGGGTGGAAGAGCCTGTTCCTGTGTTACACTAATCTATATTCTGTGAAAATCACAATAGAGTCAGAGTTATATAGCACACAAAACAGGCTCTTTGGCTGAACTAATTCACACATTGACCCTTGACCCTATCACCAAATTCAGCTCCAACGATGTAACCGTTTGCAGATGACACAACAGTAGTTGGCCTCATCAGCAACAACAATGAGTTACCCTGCAGAGAAGAGCTGGAAAACCTCGTGAAATGGTGAGAGGGTAACAACTTGGGTCTCAATGTGGCAAGATGCAGGAGATGATCATGGACTTCAGGAGGACCAGGAATGACCATCCTCCACTACACATCAAGTGTAGTAGAAAGAGTGGAAATCACAAAGTTCCTTGGAGTGATGTATCATGGACATTCAACATCTTCTCACTTGTCAGGAAGGCGCAACAATGACTAGACTTCCTGAGAAGTCTGAAGTGGGAAAGACTACTGGCCAACATTATGTCAACCTTCTATAGGAGGTCTATCAAGAGTGTCCTGGCTGGCTGCATCACAGTGTGGTGCGGTTGCTGCAGAGAAATTGATCGGAGGTCAATAAACAGGACTATAAGAGTAGCAGAGAAGATTATTGGGGTCTCCCTCTCCCCCATCAATGTGATCTACCAGAATCATTGTCCAAAGAGGGTACACAAGATCACTGAGTACCCCTTCCACTCTACACATATCTTTCAGCTAATCCCATCAAGGAAGAGATACAGGAGTATCATAGCCACTAAACAACCAAAGGAACTGATCACACTAACCATCCAAGACTCTCATTTGTACAAAACAATATTTATTTATTAATTTGTGTGGATAAAATACTTGTCCTGCTTATGTATCATTTGTCTCTACGTGTGCTATGTCTGGTTGTGCGTCTGCATGTTTTTGCACCGAGGTCAGGAAAACACTGTTTTGCCGGGTTGTACTTGTACAATCAGATGACAATAAACTTAACTTGACAAGTTGCCTATCTGAACTCGTTTTATTTCAGTACTTTTGACCCATATCCTTCTAAACTTTCCCTATATGTGCACCTGTTATTCCGTCTTTTAAATATTGTAATTGTACTCTACAGTTTCACCTGGCAGCTTGTCCAATATACCCACTACCCACTGAGGAAAAGAGTTTTCCCTCAGGTCTCTTGTAAAACTTTCCCTTTTTACCTTAAACCTATGCTCGTCTAGTTTTAAGTTCTCATATCTTTTATCTATACCCATCGAGATTTTATAACTCTAGCTAAATATTTGCCAGATATTTTTCAACTAGATAGTGTTCCTTTAATATAGATATCTGACTTATTGCAGTGTGGGAGCAGAAGTACAGTTGTGCATAATAAAGGACCTGATCTAACTTCCACGTCATCAAGTGAAGAATCGTTCACATATCTGATTAAGAGTGTCAAAAGAAATATTGGTTCTAGAAACTATACTGAACAAAAATGTGCCCTTTTGTCTCTGTGGCTCAATCCTGTAGCCAGTCCCATCAGAACTTTTTTTTTACAGATTCTAATTTATTTAGCATCTTTCAGGTCTTCACAAAATGCAGTGATGCCTTTATGTAGTTTGGGAAATGCAAGACAATCTGCTTGCAGCAAGATCTCACAAATTACAATGACTGGATAATTTATTTAATGGATGGCAGGGTACAATTTGCAGAAAAATCTCCTATTCCTTTGAGATTAATAGAGGCATGATGTCTGGTTTGCACAAGTTCAGAATGCATGAAATGATGCTATCCCCTCTGTAAAGGCTACTCGGGGTGACGTGGAAGAAAGTGGGCCATAAGGTTGTTTAGCATGACAATCATTAGCTGCTGCAAGCGTGCCAGGTTTTCACATTGCTGTTTGTCCTGTAGCAAGTCAGATTCCAGCAGTGGGAACCCAACTCAGACAATACCCTTTATTTATTTATTTACCTGCTTTCCTTTAACTCCTCCTCATCCATGTCTCACCACACTTGCCTAACCCCACAAATTTAGATAGACATGCACCATGGTAACAGGCCCTTTCGGTCCTCGAGTCCACGTCGACCAATTGACCTACAACCTGGTATGTTTTTTGAAGGGTGGGAGGAAATCAGAGCACCCAGAGGAAACCCACACAGACTCGGGGGGGGGGGGGGGGATCCTACAAACTCATTACATGGTTAGCGTAATGGTTAGTGCAATGCTGTTATAGCACCAGCAATCAGGACCAGGGTTCAAAGCCCATGTGTAAGGACTTTGAAGGTTCTCCCCATGTCTGTGTTGGTTTCCACCAGTTGCTCTGGTTTTCTCCAAACATTCAAAAATGTACTGGGGGTGGTAGGTCAATTGTGTGTAATTGGGCAGCATGGGCTCGTGGGCCAAAAGGGCCTGTTACTGTGCTAAAGCTCTAAATATAAACTAAAAAAAAATAGTGCTGGACTCAAACCCCAGTTGCACTAACCACTACACTGACCATTCCACACTCACTGATTACACTCCAGAGAAAAATGTCCCAGACGATCCATCCTTTCCTTATAATTCAAACCAGGGCAATAGATGTTGTCTACATGAACTTTAGTAAGGCCTTTGATGAGGTCATGTATGAATAGCTGGTCTGGGAGGTCAGATCCCATGAAACCCAGGGTATGATGGTTAATTAGATGGAGAATTGGCTTGACGGTGGGAGAAAGAGGGTGGCAATGAAGGACCATAACACAGTTTGGAGGCCTGTGACCAGTGGTGTGCTGCAGGGATTGGAGGTGTGGTCTACTGTTGTTTGCCATCTTTATTAACAACTTAGATAACAACATAGCTGGCAGTGGTTTGTAAGTGTGTGGATGACACCAAAGCTGGTGGTGGTGTGGGCAGTGAAGAAGGATATCTATGATTACACAAGGATCTAGATGAGCTGGGAAAGTGGGCCAAGGAATTTAACTCAGACAAGTGCTGGGTGCTACACTTTGATAGGTTAAACTTGGGCAGGATTTGCATGGTATATGGTAAAGCCCTGGGTAGTGTTGTATAACAAAGAGACTTAGGGTAAAGGTACATAGTTCCATGAAAGTGGTGACTCAGGTGGACAGGGTGGTGAGGAAGTCGTTTGGCATTTTTGCCTTTATCGGTACAGGAGGAAGGATACCATGTTACAACTGAACAAGATGTTGGTGAGAGTATTCTGTGCAATTTTGGTCACTCAGCTCGAGGGAAGATATAATTAAGTTGGAAAGGCTGCAGAAAAGATTAATGAGAGTGTTACTGGGACTGGTGGACTTAGGACTTATCTCTGTGGAATGAAAGAAGCGAAGGGCGAATCTTATAAAATCATAAATTGAATAGTCATAGGATTTTTCCCAGAGAAAAATAATCTAAAAATAGAAAGACTTAAGGTGAGAGGGGAGAGATTTAAAAGGGACCTGTAAAGCATTTTCACCCAGAGGATGGTTGGTATATGGAATGAGCTGCCAGAGGGAAGTGATAGAAGCAGGGATGAGTAGGCAGGTATGTGGTTAGGAAAAATTTAGAGAGATCTGGGCTGAACACAGGCAAGTGGATAGGTTTAGTCAGCCTGAACACGTGGGCCAAAGAACCTGTTTCTATGATATAGATCTCTATTACTGGCTCACTCAATTCAAGTTTGATTTGTTTTAATGTGGCTTTACTGTCTGTTTCCTACAACCCCAGATAATGTTAAAGAGCAAGAGTTTTAGGCCAATGTTCTTGGACCATTAATGCAGGCAAAAGTTTAGTGTTGCATTACATTTTGTTTTCGTACATGATAATAAAGGGATTGTGAAACTTGAAAATTCAGCAACTCAACAGTGTTCTCTGAGGGACAGAATGGCACAAAATCCCCGCACCCCGAGAAAATAAATTCTTCCTTGCATCTGATTTAGACGATGCTTTCTAGTTCTGGATTCACCAACATCAAGCTCCAACATCATCAAACCCACCTCAGAATACAAAATTTCAATCACCTCTCAATTTTATAAATTCCAGAAATTCCAATTTACCTTATGAAGCATTCACTTTATCCATGAAATCATTCTGTTGAGCCTTATTTGTACTGTCTCTAAGGCAAGGATATCTTCCCATAAAAAATGCCCAAATTTTCAGTCTCATGAAGGGCCTGTATATTTTTCTGAAAACTTCTCTACTCCATCCAAATTGAATGTAGGCCAGCATTCCATTTACCTTCCTAATTATTTACTGCCCTAAATGTTGTTTCTATAGATCTCATTCAACACTAGAATTTATCAATCTTATGATGGCAGTTTCACTATTGTCCCAACTATAAAATTATAACTATTATCTTTTGATTTATAGGAAAGTATTCTACCATTGAATCATTACTATTTTCTACATCTTTTCCATTTCATTAACATATTGCTGGATCAAATTACAAAAGCTATTGCTGTTATTCGTTTTCTGGAGTTTCTCTATTCGCCTTGACTGGTTTTCAAAATTGACCTAAGTAATTTCTTCTCTACATTTTCCCTTCTCCCTGGAGATTATGTAACCTGAGGAGGAGTTTGATTATGTCCACACACATGCAAACCTAGATGGAATGTGCAGATCAAGCAAGCTGTTTTTAACATCAGTTTGTGTCACATGTTTGTGATCTGTATGCACTCTGGTTTTGTGAATAAACAGTGGCCTGATGAAATTAGGCTCATAGACCCCAATTCCTCAAATATTTTTTTAAGCTTGAATATAAATTGGAAGCATTTCTTGGTGGCTAATCTATATTAGTTTTAGCTAACTCTTGGCTTCAATCTGGAGTAAATGTAATACCTTGGCAAATGGACAAGTCACAGGGTAGGATAGAATAAAAAGCAAAGCTTGAAGAGTACATTTATCATAAACATAGTACTATTAGAACAGGGAAGGGTTGCATTATTTACTTAACACTTAGATGTTAGCTTCAGGTCACGATGAAGGCATTTTAATCATGTGATATCTGATCATATGTCTTTAAGGAACAATTTACTGTATTTGTCTTACTAAGGTGAGGTTTCCTTTATTTTGAGTGTTTTGTTTCTTGCATGCAGAGAACAGTATAGCACAAACCCCTCAGCCCACCTGATACAATGACTTGTATCAGACTAGAAGTCATGATTAATAGACTTTTATCACCACAAACTGCAGACACTTCTCTCATGTTGCTGGCTCAGTTCCAAGGCAGGTACTGAGGGAAGGGTTTGGGCGTTACCACTTTTATGGGAATTCTCAGGGGAGAAGTCATAGGTACAGGGGTGGGCCAGCCCATACACTACATTAGACAGCACTAGTCATTACACAGTGGTTCCACCATATTCACCACTTCTTTTTAATAGAGTCCGGCAGGGTGAAGTGGATCAAAGTCTATTTTAGGTTTAGCCTATCGCATGAAGGATTGGACCTTCTCGACCAGGGGATCTGTGTTATGGCTCCTGGTGTGTCTCTGGAGCAGAACGATACCTGGGGTCATCAACCAGAACAGCAGTGTGGTTCCCAACGCTGATTCCCTGGGGAAGGAAAGCAGCCTTTCATGTGGGGCAGCATTTGTGATGGTACAGACTGTTATGGGTCCAGAGGATCCCAAAACCCAGCAGCAATAGAAATTCACCAAGGCAAATGGTTACTTAAACAAAAGTTGCTTTTAATTATCTTTAAACATGAAAACAGGATTAAACTCTAACTTATTATTATTAACTTAACTTAACCTAACTTAACCCCCTTCTAATTCTAAGTGCACACGTATGTAATGTGTGCATAAATTCAGAAAAGTTCTTTGATTCACAGTCCAATCTCCTTCTCACTCCTCCAAGTTCACCGGTTTCAGGCAATTCTTATACTCTGCACAGAATTTAATATTTATAAATCTTCACCAGACTTTGGTGCTTGAAAGGTAAATGGTTATCGCTCAGGAAGTTTCTTGTCGGTTTTCAGAGAGAGACTTGTTGCTCGTTGGACACAAACTGATTCCTTCCGATCAGCCACTTCAGTGTCTGGCTGAAGAAACTTGCCCCATCAGGAGTTTCCAGATAATAACCTCTTTCTTTCAGGTTACCACAGAGTTCCTTTCTGTGTCCCTCATCTCAAGTGAAACATTAGACAGCCAGTCATCTCCTCTTGTAAGAGCTTTGAATAGGCTGAACTAAGAACTCACAACCTGTCTTCAAAAGGTTTTTTTTTTCCACAAGCTTGCCAGCTTGTCATGTTCCAGTCCCATCTGCTGCTACTGAACTGTAGAACTGTAGAACTGAATTCTCTCTCTCTCACTCAGAGAAAACCACATGACCCTCTTAGAACAGCAAACTTCATTCAGACAGACTGCAGCACCGGACCCAATCTTCCAAGTCCTGTTCATCTGCTGCTTTCCAAAACAATAATCCATTACTCCACGGCTACTTGTGAAGTCGCTATAGGTATTCTTCAAAGTTTTTGCAAAGGCACTCAGAGCCTGAAAGGTCTGGCTTGAGCCAAACTTGTGCATTTTAAATGAGATCTGTTTTTAAGTGTTTGTATTTGTTTGTGACCTACACTAAAAAAATCACCACAATTTATCTCCTGTAAAACATATCTATATACAATATAAAATATAACATAATCCATCTCAGGTCCTTGTAGCATGGAGCATTTCTGAGAGGACATCTTGCCACTGGGAAACAGGCAGGCCTCTCCACCTGGCCATTCCCTCAGGGGTTGTAACTGCTGGTAGTGCTCACGGTTATACCCTTTGCCAGCAGGTACTGGTGCAAATTGTCACTCAAAAAGGAGGACCCCCTGGTTGCTATGAATATAGCAGGGGTATCTGAACAGAGTGAACAGGTTGTGCAGTGTCTTGATGACTGTGGGCGTGGTCATGTCTGGGCAGGGGATGGCGAATGGGAAACATGAGTACTTGTCGATAACTTTGAGAAAATACATATTCTGGTTGGTGGAGGGAAGGGGCCCTTTAAAGTCCATACTCAGACATTCAAAGGGTGCATGGCCTTAATTACGTGAGCTTCCTTCAGCCAGTAGAATTGTGGTTTGCACACCACGCAAACTGGGAAGATCCAGGTCAATTCCCTGGTCCTCGACTGAGTAAGGGAGGTTGCAAATTCAAACAAAGTGGAAGAGTCTGGTGACTACAGAGTGGCAGAGGTTGTTATGGAGGGCTTGGAGGCAGTCTATCTGTGTGCTGGCACATGTTCCCTGGGACAGTTCATCGGGAGGCTTTTTGAGTTTCCTGGACCGCTACAAGATCTCTTAATTTTAGGTGGATAGTTAATTTCTCCACCTCAGGATCTTGTCGTTCTTGATTTTTCCCTGCTGTTTATTATTAAACATAAAAGCAACTGCACATTGGTCAGTCAGCAGGGTGAACGGTTTACCAACCAGGTAATGCCTCCAGTGGCACACAGCTTCCACTATGGCCTTGGGCTCCTTCTCACACCCTGGAGGGTGTGGGGAAAAATGCCACAAGCATGCCCACCTGGTTAACTGTGGCAGCCTGGAAAGGAATGGATTCATCCACAGCATGCATCGCCACCTTGGCAATGTCATCCTTGATGCGTGTGAAGGCAGTTTTGACTTCTGCTAACAGGGGGAAATTGGTTGTTTCCCCCCAGGGATCGGGCCTTATCTGCATAATTAGAGCATAATGAAAAGAGCCCCAAGCACCTTTTCAGGGTCCTGAGGGTGTTGGGCAGTGGGAGTTCCAGCAGAGGGTGCATACAATCAGGGTCGGGCCCAATGATTCCATTCTCTACTATGCAACAGGGTATAGCCAGATGTGAACTGTGGAACATACATTTCTTTTGGTTTTATGTGAGATTCAGATTTTTGGCCATCTGGATAAACTTTTGCAGGTTGGCATTGTGGTCCTGCTGGTCATGGCCGCAGATTGTCACATTGTCCAGATAAGGGAATGTGGTCTTTAACCCATGGTTGTCCATCTCCCTCTGGAAGATGGAAACCCCGTTGGTGACCCCAAAGTGGACCTGGTGGAAGTGGTAGAGGTGGACGTCTGCCTCAAATGCCATGTATTGTCTGTCCTCTGGGAGATCAGGAGCTAGTAGTATGCCGACTTATGGTTGAGAAGACCCGGTACTGGGCAATTTCATTCACCAGGTCACCTATTCGGGTGAATGGGTAGGCATCCAGTTGGGTGAATTGATTGATGGCCTGACTGCAGCTTACAACCATGCAGTGTTTTACCTGATTCTTTACCACTACCACTTGTGCCCTCCAGGGGCTGGTGCTAGGTTCTATAATCCCTTCAGCCAGAAGTTATTTAACTTCTGCTCTAATGAAGACTCTATCTCCAGGCCTGTATCACCTGCTTTTGATGGTGACTGGCTTGCAGTTGGGGGTGAGGTTCATAAACAGGGGTGGCAGTGTGATCCAGAGGGTGGACAAACTACTGGTCATGTGCAATGGGTTGATTTCGGGGCATCGACTGAGGAGAGGGTGGGTTGTTTAAAATTTGGTCTTTGCTGACTGTGAGGGAAGGGTAAGGCCCTTCATATTCCATTAGGACACTCTTGAGTTGATACTGAAAGTCCAGACCCAGTATGTCTGGTGCACAGAGTTGTGGCATAATGAAGAGTGTGACAGAATATATAGAAATATTTTTGGGAGATAAATTGGGAAAACTTAAAGTAGGTTACATACAATACTTTAAAATAGATCTTAATTGAAATACTGGAGAATTCATATCCAGAGTGACGTTACAGAAACTCTGAAGAATGCCTATGGAGACTTCACAAGTAGGTGTTAATTGGACTGATGTTGTGGAATGAATGGATTATTGTCTTTCAACCAACAGCAGGGACATGATGGTTTTTCACAAGAGTGCTCAGAGAGGTCACTGATGGGTTATTGTTTACCTAAAAACAACAGATGAACCAGAAGACTGACTCCTAGTGTTTAATGGCGAAGGTCAGGTGGTTTTTGCAAGCAGAGGGAGAAAGCCATCTCTGACTGAGGGTCAGATTGTGTGAGAGAGGGAGAGAGAAAGCTGTGACAAGCAGCAGAAGCTTGCTGGAACAGAAATAGAAGCTCCAGAGTGGAAGATGGCTAAAAGTACTGGCTGTCTAATGTTTCACTTGGAATAAGTGAAACAGAAAGGAACTCTGTGGTAACCTGAAAGAAAGAGGTTATCATCTGGAGAACCCTGATAGGGCAAGTTTCATCAACAAGACATTGAGATGACTGTGGGAAGTACCTCAGTTGTGGATGTCCTGGAAGAACACATCTCTCTCTACAAAACCTACCAGAACCTCCCTGAGCGGTAACCATTTACCTTTCAAGCACAAAAGCCTGGTGAACTTTATACATGATACATTCTGTGCACAGTATAAGAATTGCCGTCAACCAGTGAACTTGGAAGAATGAAAAGTGAGATTGGACTGTGAACCAAAGGACTTTTCTAAACTTACCACACATTACACACATGTGCACTTAGAATTAGAAGGTTAAGTTAAGTAAGTTAATAATAATATATAAGTTAAAGTTTGTTTCTATTTTCATGTTTAAAGATAATTAAAAGCAACTTTTGTTTAAGTAACCATTTGTCTTGGTGAATATCTATTGCTATTGGGTTTTGGGATCCTTTGATCTCATAACAGGAGTTTAAAGTTTTTGCATTTAGTGCCACGCATGATCAATATCATGGTGAAGCTGCTGTGGATCTCGATCAAATAAGATCTGGATGCTAAAGAGACTTTGCACTTAGCTGGGGTTACCGCATACTGTGACTGAGTGTATGAAGCTCTCTGTGCTCCCGGTATCAAACAGGCAGTTCGTAATGTGACCGTTTACCTCAATGTCCATCATAGACCTGGCTAGATGATGTGGGCTATACTGGTCCAGGATGATCGAGGCCAATATCTAGTTGCCACTGTACTGGCTTGATGGTGCCCTCCAAGATGGCAGATCCCATGCCACACACATGGTTCTGTTCCTCACCACTGGAAATGACACCAGAAGTGGAGTCGTCACAGGTTGTCGTTCCCATGGTTCCACTGAGCCATCCTCTCTGACTGGAAGTGGCACCAGAAATGACATGGTCCAAGATGGTGATGGTTGCCGACCGCATGCAGCACTGTTGGAGGGTTTGAACCTACATACCCTTTCATATTGCCCTTTCTTCCCACAGCTGGAACAAGTTGTGTCTCAGGTCGGGCAGCTCCTACGTAGATGCTTTGCCTGGCCGCAGAAGTAGCACTTCAGATGCTTGACGGCAGTGACTTGGAATCTCATGTCTCAAGATGGCGCGGCCCGTGCTCCCCTCATAGTAGCCGCATTGCCAGAGGAGAAGGCCTCTGCAGTTTGCAGTGCTGTTTCAAGCAATTTGGCCAGGTTCCCTTTTCTAGGAGTCTCTGTCGAATGTGATTGGACATGAAGCCAGCTACACGTGTTTTGGATCAATTCCCTTAAGTGGACGGCAGCTGAAACTTCTCACAGCCACAGGCTCACCCCAGCTCCCATAGGAGCATATACTCATTCACTGACTCACCAGGCACTTGTCTGCAATGGTCTAGAAGATGCCTTACATAGATGATGTTCGTTGGGGTTCAAAACTGTTTCTGCAGGAGCTCCATCGTGGCTGTGTAAATATTGCAGCCTCTGATCATTTGAACAATACAGTGGCCGACCTATGCAAAGAACAGGCCCTGTTTATCTCCTTTGCTCTGCACGTCATTTTATCTCATGAAGGTGTTGAGGCAGTGCAGCCAGGAAGTCTCTGGAGGTTTAGCGTCAGTGACCTATTTATCTACCTGCAATGACTTGTTCATGGCATTGAAGTATGGTGGTTAAATTGATACGCATCATCTACAGACACATCTCACATGTTGCTGGCCCGGTTCCAAGCCAGGTACTGATGGAAGGGTTTGGGCATAATTGCTTTTATTGGAATTCTCAGGGGAGGAGTTACAGGTACAGGGGAGTGCCAGCCCATACAATGCATTCACATTAGACAGCATTAGCAGTTACACCGTGGTTCCACCATATCTGTAATGCCTATCTTACTAACCATATAACCATATAACCACTTACAGCACAGAACAGGCCAGCTCGGCCCTACTAGTCCATGCCGTAACAAATCCCCACCCTCCTAGTCCCACTGACCAGCACCCGGTCCATAACCCTCCAGTCCTCTCCTATCCATGCAACTATCAACTCTTTCCTTAAATGTAACCAATGATCCCGCCTCGACCACGTCTGTTGGAAGCTCATTCCACATCCCTACCATCCTTTGCGTCAAGAAATTTCCCGTCATGTTCCCCTTATAATTTTCCCCCTTCAATCTTAAACCATGCCCTCTAGTTTGAATCTCCCCCACTCTTAATTGAAAAAGCCTATCCACGTTTACTCTGTCTGTCCCTTTTAAAATCTTAAACACCTCGATCAAGTCCCCTCTCAATCTCTACGCTCCAGAGAAAAAAGCCCCAGTCTGCACAACCTTTCCCTGTAACTCAAACCTTGAAATCCAATCAACATTCTCGTGAACCTTCTCTGCACTCTCTCTATTTTGTTTATATCTTTCCTATAATTTGGTGACCAAAACTACACAGTACTCCAAATTTGGCCTCACCAATGCCTTGTACAATTTCATCATAACCTCCCTACTCTTGAATTCAATACTCCGATTTATGAAGGCCAACATTCCAAATACCTTCTTCACCACACCATCTACCTGAGTATCAGCCCTGAGGATACTATTTACCACAACTCCTAAATCCCTTTGTTGCTCTGCACATCTCAATAGTCTACCATTGAATAGATATGACCTATTTAGATTTGCCTTTCCATAATACTTATCTGTATTAAATTCCATCAGCCATTTCTCAGCCCACACCTCCAGCCTTCCTAAATCACCTTTTAATCTACGGTAATCTTCCTCACTGTCCACAACACCACCAATCTTTGTATCATCCGCAAACTTGCTTATCCAATTCTCCACCCCTACTTCCAGATCGTTAATATGTATAACAAACAATAGTGGACCCAGGACCGATTCCTGAGGAACTCCACTAGTCATCGGCCTCCAATTGGACAAACAATTTTCTACCACTACTCTCTGACACCTCCCATCCAACCATTGGTGAATCCATTTCACTACCTCCTCATTTATACCTAATGCCTCCACCTTTTTTCCTAACCTCCTGTGGGGAACTTTGTCAAAAGCTTTACTAAAGTCTAAATAGACAACATCCACAATCCTTTCTGTATTCCTCAATTCCCTATCGACGTTTCACTAAATGACGCTTGAGCATTGCTATTATATCTGCTTCGACCACCTCCCCTAGTAGTGCACTGCAAGCATCCACTGAAATACATAAAACACGCCTTGCAGATCACTTTTTGAATCAACAAGCATGCCTCACAGATCGCTTTTAAAGTTCCCACCTCTGTTCCAACTTTGGAAAAAGATTCTATTTGTCCTATTTCTGCTTCTCATGATTTTATATACTTTTATCAAGCCTCTGACACAGAGAAAACAAACCTAGTTTGCCCAGTTTCACCTATAGTTAATACACTCCAATCCAGGTTACATCATATGAAGCTCCTGTACCTTCTCCAAAACCTCCACATCCTTCCTCTTGGGTGTTGACCACAACTGCATATAATACTCCAAATGTGGCCTAAATTTCACCAAAATTTCAGCATCATCCCAGAATTGGTTGGTATTTAGAAATAGGGCAAATGGCCCATTCCTTGATGTCTGACGCCCTCTCTATAGAGGTGTAACAACTTCCTGACTTTTATATTGAATGTTCCCTAAATTCTCTTTGCAGGACCTCATCTCTCCTTCTGTCTATGGACCACAACCTCTGGCTGCTCACGCTCCCCTTTCAGAATGTCCTATGTCTACTCCGATATATCTTTAACCTTGGTATCAAGTAGGGTCCGCAGCATTCTGGAGTCTTGCTCATGGCCACAGAAACAGTATAGCTTTGCCCCTGACCATGGCGTCCCCTATCACTACCACACACTTGAACTTCATTCCTCTGTGATCCCACTGCTGCTGTAATTTTTCCCAAAAAAAAGGCTATTCTCCTAAATGTATCTAAAAGGGTATACTTGCTTGAGGGAGGAATAAACACAGGAGATTGCTGCATGGCTTGCTGGCTCCTACTGGTAGTCAGCCATCCATCTGGTTGAACATTGGTATGATCACATCCTCGAAGCTCCTAGCTATGACCCTTCCTGCCTTCTGCATGTTCTGCACTGAATCTAACTACCACTCCAGTCGATTCCTTCTGTCTGAGAGAAGCTGCAGTTGGATGCACTTCTGTGAACGTCATCATCATGTACAACTCATTGGTCCCTGATCCCACATTTCACTGGTGGACCATCCCATTCAGCAATTACTTTTCCTTGAATAACGAGAGGATTTTAAAAAAAGGAAAAATCTTGCCTTACCTTGAAACTGAGCACCCTCCTCATATTCACCAAAGCCAATACTTTAAGCCCATTGGTGCGTGTTTCATACTCTTGAACCTGATCATTTATATGTTCACTGCTTTCCCTCAGCTGCAGATGGAGTCCAAGGAGGTGGGGTGGGGGGGAGGGATCTGTTATGTTCTGGGCTGCCTTCACTACCTTCTATAGCTTCTTCTGATCTTGAGCACAGCGACTCCCACACGATTCAGTGAAGCCTCCAAGGAGAAGTTGTTGAGGGTCAAGACCTTCTGAACTTTCTTTACCTTCCAAAACAGGGAAGCATTCTTTTGCTTTCTGGACCATCACATCAGCGTCATTGTCCCTGATCAGGTCATTGAGGATATTTAGTCCTTAGAACTTGAGCTATCTACTCTTTCTATTTCATCACTATTAATATTGACAAGGGTGTGGACTCTGCCCCCTCTCCTGAAGTCAATGAAAAAATTCCTTTATTTTATTAACTTTGAGAGAAAGGTTGTTATCTTGGCACCATGCCACTAGACCAATAGTTTTCAAACTGCGCTCTAAACTCACATTCCACCTATGCCATAAGTGGTCTGTGACTAGTAAGGGATGGCTTAAGGTGGTATGTGAGTGGGGGAGAAAAAGATTTGAAAACCACTGTTTTAATCGTACCTCATTGACTCGTTACATGTAACTCCAAAGGAAATGAGCCATTGACAATTTTTCTCAAGCAAAATATTTCAGTAATAATTGGGTCTGGAGCAGTGGTTCTCAACCTTCCCTTCCCACTCACATACCACTTCAGGCAATCCCTTACCAATTACAGGGCACTTATGGCATAGGGATTGCTTAAGGTGGGATGTGAGTTTAGGAGGGCAGTTTGAAAACCCCTTCACTAGACTTTCAATTTCTTTCCAGTATTCCATCTTTTGAGCATTTTATTTTTGGCCTACGACTGAGGTGTTGTCATCAAATTTGAAGATAGAGTTAGAACAGTATTTATCTCAACAGTTATGGGTACAGAGAGAGCTGAGTATACTCATCCTTGAGGAGAATTAGTGTTGAGTGTGATCGTGAATAAGATGTTGATACCTATCTTCACTGACTGCATTCTGTTAGGCAGGAAGTCAAGTATCAAATTCCAGAGGAGGCACTGAGGCCTGGATCTTGAAGTCTGAGTATGAGTTTTCTTTGAACTGTGGTATTGAAGGCAGAGCTATAGTTTATGAACAGTAATTTTACAAAGGTGCTCTTGGTATCCATGTGCTCCAGTTGAGTCAGGGAGATAATGTCTGCTCTGGATCTATTTGGACAGTAGGCAAGTTTCAACATACCACCCAGGAGTCTTGATCTTGGTCACAGAATCTCCTATCAAAACCTCTGACTATTGAGTCCCCTGATCACTATCACTGTCCTTTCCTCCCCCTTCCCTTCTGAGTCTCAGAGCCAGATTCTGTGTCAGAGATGTAGCTGCTGCAATTTCTCCCTGGTAGGTCATCCCCCGAACAGCACCCGTAACTAAAGGGATTGGCCACAGGGGGAATCCTGCACTCACAGGCTACACCTGCAATCCTTCTGGGTGGTCACCCAGCTCCCCATTGTCACCACCTTCAGCAACATCATGTCACTAAAACTCTTATCTCTGATGTCTTCAGCTTTCCCAAGATCTGCCGTACGCCCAGTTGCCCTCCAGCTCCTTGATATGGTCAGTCAGCTGCCGCAGCCACACACATTTCCCACTGGTGCAGTTATCAGGGACACTGACTAACTTCCTGACTTCCTACATCCTTTAGGAGGAGCACAGGATGGCCCTCAGTGCCATCTCACCTGCATTTAACCACTGAAAAAATAAACCGATGATATGCCTTACCCTGTCGTTCCTGCTGTAGCCCTGCAGCCCTGCAGCCTCTTGAGCCAAAGCCTCAGTGTCCCACTCTTACACTGGCCACTCCCACTATGCACATTCCATAATAGCCATTCCGCTAGACCCACCCTCTTCTTGTACTCTCCCAAAACTACCCAGTGCTCACTTCAACTTCTCCTGCTCAAGTCTGGCTCTCTCTCGAAAAGATACCAGTCGGGGAGGAGTCACGTGATGGAGTAGTGGCCGGACGGTGAACTCCAGCCCTCTCCAGAAAAGTCGGGAAAAACAAGGGAAAACACAAAGGCACAGAAATAAAAGTTAAAGAAAAGTGAGCATAAAGGTGGAAAGAAGATGGCGACAAAAAAAGAAAAATCAAAATCAACGGTAAGAAGAGAGGAAGAGAAGACAACGGAGGAAGAAGGAGAAGGCCTTACCTGTTCGAAGAGGCCCGCTGTGGAGAGAGAAGCCCGCTTCCTCAGGTCGGTATAAATTGGACTACAAAAATGGCTCGCTGAGCCGAGTAAAAGAGCGCAACCGCGCATGCGTGACTCCTCGCGCATGCGCGATGCGCATGAAAAAAAACACATCGACGGGAGGGGGGACCAGCTGGGGAGTCGATCTCCACAGCCGGCAACGACAGCTGCAGAACACCTGCAGCAAGAAGAGAACACAGAAGACAATGGAAATAAGAAAGAAGAGAAGAAAAGGGCAACAAAGAAACAACAGATGGCCAACCCAGAGGAAGAAGAAGAGGAAGAGTACAGTGAAATAGAAGAAGAAGGGAAAGGCAAGATAAAGGATATACTTTCTCTTGTTAGAGGATACATGGAGTCATTTAAAGAATGGCAGACACAGGAATTTAATGATTTAAGAAGAAGAATAAACAACACAGAAGAGAAAATGAACAAAATAGATATGACCTTAACAGAAATGGGAAAGAAAATGGACAAGATGGAAGAGCGGGCAGTCGCAGCAGAAATGGAGGTAGAGGACTTAAAAAAGTAATTGGAGGAATCTAATAAAAAAGCTATAGAGACACAAGAACTGTTAGCTCAGAAAATAGATATAATGGAAAATTATAACAGAAGAAATAACAAAGATAGTGGGCCTTAAGGAAGATGAAGAAGGCAAGAATATGAGGGAGTTTATAAAAGACTGGATCCCTAGGATCCTAGGATGTCCAGAACTACAGCAAGAAATGGAAATAGAAAGTGCACATAGAGAATTGGCCTTTAAACCACAACCACAACAAAAACCAAGATCTATTTTAGTAAAATTCCTAAGATATACTACAAGAGAAAAGATACTGGAGAAGACAATGGAAAAAGTAAGAGAGGGCAACAAGCCACTGGAGTATAAAGGGCAAAAAATCTTCATTTATCCACATATAAGTTTTGAACTCCTAAAGAAGAGAAAGGAGTTCAATACAGCAAAGGCAATTTTATGGAAGAAAGGGTATAAATTTATACTAAAGCATCCAGCGGTATTGAAAATATTTATTCCAGAAAAACAAAACAGACTATTCTCGGATCCAGAAGAAGCATGAAAATTTGCAGAACAACTACAAAATAGACGGAGAGATGAAGACGTGTAATGAGAGTAAAAATGATCACGATTGATATGTATGTGGGTAAAGAGGTATAAGAGTGTATAGGTATAATGTGCATACGTGAATGTAGCGGTACTTAGAGGAAAATATAGATAGTATAGACAAGAATTAATAAGGGAAGGTAATGGAATAGAGAGAATAAGGAGAGAATTAAAAGAGTGACCTTTGTTACATATGAAAAGTGAAATCTTTTCTGGGGGGGGCTGGGTGGGGGGGAATAGCGGTCACTGCAAAATCAGTTGACGCTTGCGAGTGAATTCGCAAACCCAAATGGAGAGGGGAGATGTGGTTGTCCGACAAGTGATAAAGGACAACTCAGGAGGGGAAGGGAAGATTGGGGCTAAAGAAGTTATAAATAGGAGAATAAGGAAAATGTTTGATGTTTTAGGAATGTTGTCTTATAAAGGGTTTAAAATAAGAAAACAGAAATGGAAAAGGAGGAAAGGTAATGATGGAAAAATGGAAAGGGAAGATAAACAAAGTATAAAATGGCTACGTTGAACTATATGACTTTAAATATTAATGGAATACATAACCAAATTAAAAGGAAGAAACTGCTAAATTTACTGAAAAAAGAAAAAATTGATATAGCATTTGTCCAAGAAACACACTTAACTGAATTGGAGCACAAGAAATTAAAGAGAGATTGGGTAGGGCATGTAACAGCAGCATCGTATAATTCAAAAGCAAGAGGAGTGGCGATATTAATTAGTAAAAATGTGCCATTTAAAATAGAAGAGGAAATAATAGATCCAGCAGGGAGATATGTAATGATAAAATGTCAGATATATTCGGAGTTTTGGAATCTACTTAATGTATATTCACCTAACGAAGAAGATCAAAAGTTTATGCAAGATATCTTTTTGAAGGTAGCTAATATGCAAGGGAACATACTAATAGGAGGGGATTTCAACCTGAATTTGGATTCAAATATGGATAAAACTGGGAAAAAAAATTAACAGAAAGAACAAAGTAACCAAATTCATAATTAAATCAATGCAAGAAATGCAACTTTTGGATATATGGAGGAAACAAAACCCAAAAGAAAAGGAATATTCATATTACTCGGCTAGACATAAAACATACTCAAGAATAGACCTATTTTTGTTATCAGCTAGTATGCAAGATAGAGTAAGAAAAACAGAATATAAAGCTAGAATACTATCGGACCATTCACCCTTAATATTGACAGTAAAGCTAGAGGACATCCCTCCAAGAATGTATAGATGGAGATTAAACCCCATGCTACTTAAAAGGCAGGATTTTAGAGAATTTATTGAAAAACAATTAAAAATGTATTTTGAAATAAATACGGAATCAGTGGAAGATAAGTTTATACTATGGGATGCAATGAAAGCATTCATTAGAGGGCAAATAATAAGTTATGTAACCAAGATGAAGAAGGACTATAATCAGGAAACAGAGCAGTTGGAAAGGGAAATAGTAAATATAGAAAAAAAATTAGCAATGAAGGAAGATACAACTAAAAGAAGAGAATTGGCGGATAAAAAAATAAAATATGAAACATTACAAACATATAAGGTAGAGAAGAATATAATGAAGACAAAACAGAAATATTATGAACTGGGTGAAAAAACGCACAAAATCCTAGCATGGCAGCTTAAGACAGAACAAGCTAAGAAAATGGTATTGGCATCAAGGAAAAAAGACAAACAAATTACATATAATCCAAAAGAAATTAAGGAAAACTTTAGAGAATTCTATGAACAATTATACCGAACTGAAAACGAAGGGAAAGAAGATGAATTTTTGACTAAAATTGAACTACCAAAACTACAAATAGAGGAACAAAATAAATTAACAGAACCATTTGGAACAGTAGAAATACAAGAGATAATAAAAAAATTACCAAATAATAAGACACCAGGAGAGGATGGACTCCTAATAGAATTCTACAAAACATTTAAAGACTTATTAATTCCGCCCCTCCTGGATGTAATCAACCAGATTGATGAAACACAAAGCTTACCAGATTCATGTAAAACAGCAATAATTACAGTAATACTAAAGCAAGGGAAAGATCCACTCTCACCAGCGTCATATAGACCAATATCTTTACTAAACACAGATTATAAAATAATAGCTAAACTATTAGCAAACAGATTAGCAGAGCAGGTACCGAAAATGGTAAATTTAGACCAAACTGGATTTATCAAAAAAAGACGCACAACATACAATATTTGTAAATTTATTAACTTAATTCATGCAGTAGAAGGAAATAAAGCACCTGCAGTAGCAGTTGCTTTAGACGCAGAGAAGGCCTTCGACAGAGTAGAATGGAATTATTTGTTCAAAGTATTGCAAAAATTCAGTTTACCGGAGAAGTATATTAATTGGATTAAAGCATTATATAAGGGACCGTTAGCGAAAGTGACAGTAAATGGACATGTATCAAAACAATTTAACTTAAGCAGGTCAACGCGGCAGGGATGCCCACTATCACCTTTATTGTTTGCGTTAGCTATAGAACCACTAGCAGAATTGATAAGAATAGATAATAATATAAAAGGAATAAAAATAAAAGACAAGGAATATAAAATCAGTCTATTTGCGGACGATGTTATAGTGTACTTAACAGAACCAGAACTATCAATAAAAGAATTATATAAGAAATTGAAGGAATATGGAGAAGTGTCGGGTTACAAGATAAACGTAAATAAAAGTGAAGCAATGCCTATGAATAATGCGGATTTCTCAAAATTTAAGAAGGAATCTCCATTTAGATGGCAAATGCAGGCAATAAGATACCTAGGTGTAAAATAAACAAAAATCTCGGCCAATTATATAAACTCAATTATTATCCACTAATGAAAAAATTACAAGACGATTTAGAGCATTGGAAAGATCTACCACTAACACTAATAGGAAGGATAAACTGTATTAAAATGAACATTTTTCCAAGGATATTATACTTATTTCAGGCATTGCCAATACAACTGACAGAAAAATTCTTCAAAGAGTTAAAGAAAATAATAAGGAAATTTTTATGGAGAGGGGGGAAACCGAGGATAGCACTGGATAAATTAACAGAAGGGTATAAACAAGGAGGCTTACAATTGCCAAACTTTAAAAATTATTATAGAGCCGCACAATTAAGATACCTATCAGATTTTTATCAAACAAGGGAAAAACCAGACTGGACGAGATTAGAATTAGATAAAATAGGGGAAAAGATACCTGAACACATATTATATAAATGGGATGAAAAATTGGTACAACATAGAACTTCTCCAGTATTACATCATCTCCTCAATATTTGGAAGAAGATTCATGTAGAAAGAAATAAAACAAATTATCAATTACCAAAACTAATATTGACGCAAAATAAGTTACTCCCTTTTACAATAGATAACCTTTCCTTTAGAGAATGGGAAAAAAAAGGGATTAAAAGAATAGAGAATTGTTTTTCAGGAAGTAGATTCTTATCCTTTGAACAAATGAGAGATAAGTACAATATAACGGGAGATACAGCGCTGGCATATTACCAACTGAGATCCTACTTGAAAGATAAATTAGGAAGCACTTTGAGTTTGCCAGAGGGAAGTAACCTTGAATATGTGATTACAGATACAATGTTAATCAAAAGATTTATAACAAATATGTATATTAAACTGCAAGAAAAAGAGAATGAGGAAACAAATGGTAAAACTAAACAAAAATGGGAACAAGATTTAAATATAAAGATAAAAAAGGAAACATGGGAGAAATTATGTTCTGGAACGATGAGAAATACAATAAAAACGAGGCTACGTATGATACAATATAACTGGCTACACAGACTATACATTACACCTCAAAAGTTAAATAAATGGGACCCAACAGTATCTGATAGATGTTTTCGATGTAAAAAAGAAATGGGAACAACAATTCATGCAATCTGGACATGTGAGAAAGTAGAAAAATTTTGGGAAGATCTCAATCAGATATTAAATAAAATAACAGAAAACAATATACCAAAGAATCCAGAGATCTTTCTTCTAAGTAACATAAAAAACAAGGAATTTGGAATTGATTTGGAGGAGGCACAAAAAAGATTTGTTAAGATAGCCCTAGCCGTAGCAAAAAAATGTATTATGTCAACCTGGAAATTGGAAGATAATCTGAAAATACAACAATGGTATATAGAAATGAATAAATGTATTCCATTAGAAAAAATTACACATAGTTTAAGAAATAATATTGAAATAATTGAACAAATATGGGAGCCTTACATTAAATACAATAGCGAAAACCTACCGGGGACAATCATTACCTAAGTTGATGGAAGGAGAAGGAAAGAAAAGAATGGACTCAGTAGAATTTCTGGTGTATTTTTGTTGAATGACAACATTATCTGACTGGTTTAATGTAACCTAGATTGTATACCTAAAATGGATGGGGGGGGGGGGTGGGGGGGTGGCTTGGGAGGAGGGAGGGGGGCGGGGAGAAAAAGTCACTGTATATGTGTGAAAAAGAAAAAGTGTGTAGCATGGCTAACGTGATTTATGGTGTGAAAAATAAAAAAAAGAAAAGATACCAGTCCTTCTTCCTCTCTCCTAACAAACAGAGCTCTGCCTCCTCCTCCCCAATAAGGCAACCACCTCTCAAAATGGCTGCTCTGCGAGGGTCCACCCCCTGTTTATACTTTCACAAAACTAACCAGCACTCCGTCAACTTCCTGCTCAGCTTCTCCTCCCCCCAACCCCCACATGCTTGACAAATCTCCTGTTTTTGTTATTGAGGTTGCAACCAACAGTATCAATAAAGTGAATGAGCTGATGTGCTACATTTGAACATTAATAAGATCCTCAATAAGGCACGATATGAAACAAAATGACAGAGAACTGTAATATAATGGCATAAAATGAAGATTGGTTAACACGAAGGAAACAGGGAATAAGTGGGTCATTTTCAGATGTCAGTGTTAAGGTAAATTGGATGCAATTTATAACATAACATATAACATAACAATTACAGCACGGAAACAGGCCATTAGGCCCTTCTAGTCTGCACCGAACCAAACACCCCTTTCTAGTCCCACCTCCCTGCACAATGCCCATAACCCTCCATCTTCTTCTCATCCATATACCTGTCCAACCTTTTCTTAAATAATACAATTGACTCCGCCGCCACTATTTCTCCTGGACGCTCATTCCACACGGCTACCACTCTCTGAGTAAAGAAGTTCCCCCTCATGTTACCTCTAAACCTCTGCCCCTTAATTCTTAACTCATGTCCTCTTGTTTTAATCTTTCCTCCTCTTAACGGAAATAGTCTATCCACATCCACTCTGTCTATCCCTTTCATAATCTTAAATACTTCTATCAAATCCCCTCTCAACCTTCTACGCTCCAAAGAATAAAGACCTAATCTGTCCAATCTCTCCCTATACTCTAGATGCTTAAACCCAGGTAACATTCTGGTAAACCTTCTCTGCACTCTCTCCACTCTGTTTATATCCTTCCTATAATTAGGCGACCAGAACTGCACACAGAACTCCAAATTAGGCCGTACCAACGTCTTATACAATCTCAACATCACCTCCCAACTCCTATATTCCATGCAATGATTGATAAAGGCCAGCATACTAAAAGCCTTCTTCACCACCCTATTCACGTGAGTTTCTACCTTCAGGGAACGATGTACCGTTACTCCTAAATCTTTCTGCTCTTCTGTATTCATCAATGCTCTCCCATTTACTACGCATGTCCTGTTCTGATTCTTCTTACCAAAATGAAGCACCTCACACTTATCAGCATTAAATTCCATCTGCCATTTTTCAGCCCATTTTTCTAAACAGCCCAAATCCCTCTGCAATCCTTGAAAACCTTCTTCATTATCCACTATTCCACCTATCTTAGTATCGTCTGCATATTTACTAATCCAATTCACCACCCCATCATCTAGATCATTAATGTATATGATGAACAACAATGGGCCCAATACAGATCATTGAGGCACACCACTGGTCACTCTCTGGCCACTCCCTTTCAGCCAATGTTCAATCCATTTGACTATCTCAAAATTTATACCTAAAGACTGCACCTTCCTAACTAACCTTCCATGTGGTACCTTATCGAAGGCCTTACTGAAGTCCATATAGACAACATCCACTGCGCTACCCTCATCCACATTCTTAGTCACCTCTTCAAAAAATTCAATCAGATTGGTCAAACATGACCTTCCTCCCACAAATCCATGTTGAGTGCTCCTGATCAGATCCTGTCTATCCAGATGTTTATAAGTACTATCTCTAAGAATTTTCTCCATTAATTTACCTACCACAGACGTCAAACTTACAGGCCGATAGTTGCCAGGCTTCCTCCTTGAACCCTTTTTAAATAATGGAACCACATGCGCAATGCGCCAATCCTCCGGCACTATCCCCATATCTAATGACATTTGGAAAATTACTGCCAGAGCCTCTGCTATTTCCTCCTTCACTTCTCTCAATGTCCTGGGAAAGATCCCGTCTGGTCCCGGAGACTTATCCACCTTTATATTCTTCAAAAGCCCTAAAACTACATATTTTGTAATCTCTATATTCCCCATATTTACCCAATTTGCTTTTTTTATCTCACATCTCCCAATATCCTTCTCCTTAGTGAATACCGAAGAAAAGAAACTGTTCAATATCTCCCCCATTTCTCTAGGCTCCACACACAGTTTTCCGCTCTGATTTTCTAAGGGACCAATTTTGTCTCTAGCTTTCCTTTTACCATTAACATATTTGTAGAACTCTTTTGGATTAGTTTTCACCCTGCTTGCCATAGTTTCCTCGTACCTTCTTTTAGCTTTCCTAATTCCTCTCTTAAGATTCCTCTTACATTCAATGTATCTTTCAAACATCTCCTTAACTCCATGCTTCTTGTATCTAATGTACGCCTCCCTTTTTCTTCGAACCAAGTTTCCAATATTCCTTGAAAACCGCGGCTCTCTTAAACCTTTTGCCCCTCCTTTTAACCTAACAGGAACATAAAGCTTTTGCACTCTCAAGAATGCTTTTGATGATGCAAAGCTGGGTGAGAGTGTGGGCTATCTGAAGGATGCAGAGTCTTCAGGTAGATGGAGACAGGTTAATTTAATGGCAGATGGAGTATAATATGGAAATGAAATAAAATTATAGTGATTGGTTAAAAAAAGGAAGGCAGAATGCATATTAAAGGCTGAGAATTTGAAAGATGTTCGTGTTCAGAGGGATGAAGATGTCCTTGTATAGGAATCACAAAAGTTAATATGCAATAAAGAATGAGAATATGTGGCTCTTTATTTTAAGAGGATTTTAGTGCGTTTAATTAAGGTTTGCTTGAAATTTTTTTGGGTTCTTACAGGATCTTATCTGGCATATTTATTGGAGAGATGATATAGATTTAGACAGGATCGGCGCCAGAATGTATGTTAGAGGAGGCATTAGCAATTTTGAGGGGCTTGTTTAGTGGAGGAGGGTTGCTAGCATGGATTTGTCGACAGGGGTGGGGGAACATGTGCTGGGTGGAACCTACCTGTCATTAACGCCATCTGCCCTTCTGAAGTAGGGCACGAGGATGCTCTTTTTATTGTGTCAAGCATGACTAGACACTACTGACGCTTGACACACACTAGTGATGTGACCAGGGGTGGGTCTAACGGCTAGGGATGGCCATGACCATATGGGGGGGGGGGCACGGACCTCATTTTTTTTGGGGAAATGCCTGCAATTTCTCTCCCTTGGTGCCAACCCTGCATTTAGACAATGCCCACTTGATTTTAAAAGAATGGGATTTCAAAGAAATCTAAAAAATAATGAGAAGGAATGTTTTCATCAAAAATCTTTTGTATTTTTACCCAGTGGAGCTCAGACTCTGAGCATATTCAAGAACAAAATGGATAGCTATTTAGATACTAAAGGAATCACAAGACCATTAGAACATCAGAAAGAGGAGAATGAATCATATCTTTCTACCATAAGTTGATAAGATCCGCATCTACAAAATCAATGGGGCCTCTCTTTCCTCTATAGATGACATTTACTGAGAGCATTGTCTAAATAATGCTCAGGAATTTATAGAAGACCCTTTCCATCCAGCACACAGTATCTTCCACCCACTACCATCAAGAAGCAAGTACAAAAGCATCAAAATCAGAATTCCAGGCTGGGAAATAGCTTCCTCACACAGGCTGTGAGTCTAGTGAATAGTGTCCTGCAACTGTGAAAATCATCCCAAATATTTACATGCATACATTTTGATTATTTATGCAATTATTATGTACAGTGTATTGTGTGTTTTTGTGTGTGCACCATGGTCTGGTGAGATGGTGTTTCGTGAGGTTGTATATATACAAGCAGATGATGTTGTGTTCAACAATAAGTTAGAAGGGTTCAAAGAGAATCAAGAATGGACTCATGTTATGAACTAGTGGTCTTTATTTTCACACAGGGAAATTCACAAAATGGTCACACACTCAGACTAATGTACATAGCACACAGGCACGGCCCATCACTTACAGGCATGGTATACTGAGAAATGAAGATTTAACTTCTTCAGCACTCACTACTCACAGGTATGGTATACCACTTAACTGCATGATTAGATACACATGAACATGATCTTCAGTGTTGCTGCTGCTTGGGATCCAGGATGGGTCCATTGCAGTTAGCCATCCAAATGTTCCCATGGCCATCAGCCTAGAGTTCAGCAATGGTCACAACTAATGAACACATATTCAGAAATAATAAACAAATAACTACAAATTGGGTTTGAATAAATCACTACTAAGCATTCTCAACTCGCCATTAGGAACACAAGGGTTAAACACACATTACCCATTGTCTTTCTCTATCTCTAGCAGTCATAGTACACTACCAAACAGTACATTAATTACAAGTAACAAGGATATCAAATAAACCTGGTCTCCAGCATCACCACACCTTGCAATTCGGGATGGGCCCATTGCATTCAGCCCTTCAGAGCTCCCCATGACCTGGCGTTCACTGATGGTTTGAAGGCAGCAGCAAACAAAGAGAGAAGGGCAGAGACTTCACACAATTAGCTTTTTCAATGCAGGACCCGTCCATATGACCTGCGAGAACAAATTGTGCGTCACCCTCCCCTGCAGGCTGCTAAGGCCAATCATGTATCAGGCTCACAGGTGAACAGATCTTACCCTTATTTGGCAGGTGAGGTGACTTCCGACTAGGCTCTAGCCAGAAAGGCCACATAATCCTCCACAATCCACAATACAGATAATAATAAACTTGAACTTGTTTAGCCTTGACACTCAACAATATCTTCTTCCTACTCAATAACATTTCCCTATACCATCATAATATACTTTGATTACTTCAATATCCTGAAATCTATTGCTCTCTGGAGTCATCCCACCAAGATGGAATACTCCAAAGATTCACCAACTGAATGAAGACATTTCTTTCACTTACAACACAAAATGGTCTGTCATTTACTTTGAGACTGTGACCCATGGTTGTAGATGCTTTAGCCAAGGAAAACATCTTCCCTGCATCAACCATCTTTGCCAAGCACTCCAAGAATGTTGTTCTTTCTTGAGACCCCCTCTCATTCTCTTAAACTCCAGAAATAAGATGACTGGCTTACTCAATATTTCACCATATGACAGAATCACCATCTTTGGAACCAGTCGGGTGATTTTCCACACCTCTCCCTTGAGTTCTATTATTTTAGGTAAGGAATCCAAAATCGTATACAATACCCAGGATGCAATAACATTGTGGCCATGTAGAAGCACAATGAGATGCCTTTAATTTTGTACTCAAATACTTCTACAATAAGGTCAACATGCCATTCATCTGCCTATTTATCTACAGCACCTGTATGTTAGCTTTCAGGGATATGTATGAGGACAGCCACATCCCTAGGATCAGCAACATTTCTCAATCTCTCACTTAATGAACAAACTTATTCTTGTCAAAGTGGATTTCACCTCATTTTTTTACACATTTTAAATCTCGATTTTTACATCATAAATTTAGATATACAGCATGGTAACAGGCCCTTTTGGCCCATGAGCCCATTCTGCTCAAATACACTCAATTGATGTACATCTCAGGTACGTTTTTGAACAGTGGGAGGAAACCAGAGCACCCGGAAGAAACCCATGCAGACATGGGGAGAATTTACAAACTCCTTATAGGCAGTGCCGGATTCAAAGCCTGGTCACTGGTGTTGTAACAGCTTCGCCTTGACCGCCATACTAACCGTGCACATTATACCAATCAGCCCACCAACTTTGCTTGCCTATGTTCTTGTCACTACTTACACTTTCAAGAGTTTCATGTTTAGAATGAAGGAAACTAATATCAAGACGTAAGGTCAGCCATTATCTTGAATTGCAAAGCATGTGCAGGAGGTTAAAGACCTACTCCTGTTTCTTTTTTCTATATATTGTTTTGTCTATATTTCTTCACATAAACACCAACTCATTTATTGCCATTTCAAGATCTGGCAGCTGTGAGATCACTTAAGGCCTGGTATATGTTTCCTGTAAAGTGTCATTCCAGAGTGAGCCATCAGGGAAAGAATCTCTCTAAAACATACCTGGTTTAAGATTACAGATTTATGTTTACAATTCCTTTCTACAGATTACAGCAGGCAGTGATTAATTGTAGGCACAATATGAATGTATAATTGCCCGAATCTATTAGCTATAGAATAGTATGCCACTCTGCATTTATTGGCGGCAGTGATGTAGCTGGGGGTAGCGCTGGAGGAGCGACTGCTCCCCCGAGCACATTTTTCGAAACTGGTGCCTTTCTTACCCCCAGCCAACTGCTGCCACCCTCCCACCCTGGTCCAATGTAGCCACCTGCCCTCCCCTCCCCAGTCCAATGCCACCACTGCTGCCCACACGCCCTGCCCCCCCTCCTCAGTTTGCCACTGTGAAAAAATCAGTGCAGCCTGCCATTCAACCACTGATTCACCATCTGGTATGTGTCATGGCGTCTTTTTTATGTGCTCTCTCCCCTCAACTTTAGAACTTGGCTGAGTTCCGATTGGCAGGCAATTAGAATCTGTGAAATTATTCCCAATCAAGTTGAACGAAAATCTGCAGGTTCTGGGTTAAGTGCAATATCCAAAAGTGTTGGAGAAACTCAGCAAGTGGCTCGGCATGAATAGGGAGTAAAAGGCAATTAAAAGTTTTGGGCCTGAGCCCTTCGTCAGAAATCTGGAAAAAAAACAGGTAGTTGTCTGAATCAAAAGGATAGGAGAGGAGGAAGGAAGAGGAAGGGGAGGAGCAGGGGCTAACAGTTAAGAGGTAATAGGTTTATATAGGCTGGAGGATAGAAGAGAAAGAAACTGAGAAGTGATAGGGGAGAGGGCTAAGAAGGGTAGCTCACTGAGAAGTATAGAGGGTGGGAAGCTAGAGGAAAGGAGAGAGAGAGAGAGAGAGATAGGGAAAGTGAGAGACTCGGGGAGGAGGTTCACAGAAATTAGAGGTTAATATTGATGGTCTCTGGTTGGAGGCTGCAGAAACAGAACTTGAGGTGTTGTTCCTCCAGTTAATGGGTGGCCTCGATATGGCAGTACACGAGCCCGTGGATAGACATGGTGTGTGGAATTAAAATGGTTGACATTCTAGCACTTTTGCGTATGTCACTCATTCCCAAATATGCAGTTAAAATTGCCCGTAGAGGGACAGAAAATTGTATGAAAACCTTGCATAGATAAGCGTCTTCAAAATAAGTGCTTTCAAAATAATTCTAATTGTTTTCTGGAATTTGCTGATTTTTTATTGGAAGACTATTGCCATTGAATGAAGAACAATGCACTATATCTTACAATTGTTTAGTATCATGGAGCCTGGTACACAGCCATACAAATGAGAAAATCTTAAGCTTTTGCTCATTAGCTACTCTCACTCATTTTGGCTGTGAGTGTAATGCATTTAATCCTCCAGGACTAAGGAGAAAAACAGGCTGATTCAACATGCCCCTGCTTGTAGTTCATTAGACTTTCCCAAAAAAATGCTCTGTGGCTTTGATGTATTCAATGATTATAATTTGCTCACAAACTCGCTCTCCAAGCACAAGCATATTCACTTATAAGCCTGAGAGTGAGTTGCAGCAACTTGACATCTATGACATTTTTAATAAAGTAAAATATTCCAGCATTCTTCACAAGTTGCCAAGTTTGAGGAAAAGATAAAGATTATGGATTACCTTCAAGAGAGGAGAAAGTGGTGTAGAGGTGGAATGGCTTAGTGAGGAGATTCCAGAGTTTAGTGCCTGGGCAGCTGATGGACACCTGCAAATTGTGGGGAATGAAGAATTAGAAGGAAACCAGGGTTTCACAAGTGGACATAATTGCTGTGATCTTATCTGGTTGGCCATGTGAGCTTATTTCTCATACCTTTGCAAAATTGCACAATTAACTTGTCACTGTCACTTGTGACATGTATTCACATTTAAGATGTGCCAAGTCTTTGTTATGCCCTTAAAGGTCTCTTGTGAACTCCAGCTATAATAGTATTCCCAGCTATAGTATCCCAGATATGGTTCAGTGAGTTTGTGTTTTTGATGTGGGAACCAGACAGATACTTTTATATATTCTGTGTGGGAATGTACAAAGGTTAAGCCCTTTTGGGAAAAAGTAATTAAATTTTAGCGGGACTTATTCCAAATAGATTTATATGTAGATCCATGGGTGTGCTTATTGGGTTATATGAAGAATATTATGGCTAATTTTCAATTGGAAAAACCTTAAATTGCATTTATACGATTAGGATTGGCAGTGGCTAGAAAATGTATTGCTGTATCTTGGAAAAATGATGTTGAATTGAGTATACAAAGATGGCATAAAGAAATTCAATCATGTCTGTGTTTGGAGAAGATAACGTATAGTTTGTGAAATAACTATACTTGTTTTGTTAAAATGTGGACTTTATATCTAGAACGTATGGGCTTAGATGTTAAGTAAAAATTTTATTTGTGTTTAAAGAAACAGCCTGTTATGATTTTATGTTGAGTTAGAAAATAAACTGGAAGTAACACTCAATTTATAATGTGGACAGTACTTTCCTTTATATCAGGATTGAATGGTTATGCTCTATCTGTACTAGTGATGGTGGAGACATAGTGAAAGGTTTTGGATGTCCTATGACTTTTGCAGTGCTAAGTCTTACCAGGACTCCCTTCCCTCCACACCCATAATTGAACCTCTTTAGGCACTTCCCACTGTCTTTCTTTGGCTTGGCTTCACGGACAAAGATTTATGGAGTGGTATGTCCACGTCTGCTGCCGGCTCGTTGGTGACTGACAAGTCCAATGCGGGACAGGCAGGCACGATTGCAGCGGTTGCAAGGGAAAATTGGTTGGTTGGGGTTGGGTTTTGGGTTTTGGGTTTTTCCTCCTTTGTCTTTTGTCAGTGAGGTGGGCTCTGCGGTCTTCTTCAAAGGAGGTTGCTGCCCGCCGAACTGTGAGGCGCCAAGATGCATAGTTAGAGGTGATATCAGCCCACTGGCAGTGGTCAATGTGGCAGGCACCAAGAGATTTCTTTGTACCTCTTCTTTGGTGCACCTCTGTCTTGGTGGCCAGTGGAGAGCTCGCTATATAACACGATCTTGGGAAGGCGATGGTCCTCCATTCTGGAGTCGTGACTCACCCAGCGCAGTTGGGTCTTCAGCAACATGGATTCGATGCTTGCGGACTCTGCCAGCTCGAGTACTTCGATGTTAGGGATGAAGGCACTCCAATTAATGTTGAGGATGGAGCGGAGACAGCGCTGATGGAAGCGTTCTAGGAGCCATAGGTGATGCCGGTAGAGGACCCATGATTCGGAGCCGAACAGGAGCATGGGTATGACAACGGCTCTGTACACGCTGATCTTTGTGTGTTTCTTCAGGTGATTGTTTTTCCAGACTCTTTTGTGTAGTCTTCCAAAGGCGCTATTTGCCTTGGCGAGTCTGTTGTCTATCTCTTTGTCGATCCTTGCATCAGATGAAATGGTGCAGCCGAGTAAACTGGTTGACCGTTTTGAGTTCTGTGTGCCTGATGGAGATGTGGGGGGGCTGGTAGTCATGGTGGGGAGCTGGCTGATGGAGGACCTCAGTTTTCTTCAGGCTGACTTCCAGGCCAAACATTTTGGCAGTTTCCGCAAAACAAGATGTCATGCGCTGGAGAGCTGGCTCTGAATGGGCAACTAAAGCAGCATCATCTGCAAAGAGTAGTTCACGGATAAGTTGCTCTTGTGTCTTGGTGTGAGCTTGCAGGCGCCTCAGATTGAAGAGACTGCCATCCGTGCGGTACCGGATGTAAACAGCGTCTTCATTGTTGAGGTCTTTCATGGTTTGTTTCAGCATCATGCCGAAGAAGATAGTAAAGAGGGTTGGGGCAAGGACACAGCCTTGCTTCACGCCGTTGTCAATGGAGAAGGGTTCGGAGAGCTCAATGCTGTATCTGACCCGACCTTGTTGGTTTTCATGCAGTTGGATAACCATGTTGAGGAACTTGGGGGGGCATCCGAGGCGCTCTAGTATTTGCCAAAACCCTTTCCTGCTCACGGTGTCGAAGGCTTTGGTGAGGTCAACAAAGGTGATGTAGAGTCCTTTGTTTTGTTCTCTGCACTTTTCTTGGAGCTGTCTGAGGGCAAAGACCATGTCAGTAGTTCCTCTGTTTGCGCGAAAGCCACCCTGTGATTCTGGGAGGACATTTTTGGAGACACTAGGTATTAGTCTATTAAGGAGAATCCTAGCGAAGATTTTGCCTGCAATGGAGAGCAGTGTGAAACCCCTGTAGTTTGAGCAGTCCGATTTCTCGCCTTTGTTTTTGTGATGATGATGGCATCACGAAGGTCCTGAGGCAGCTTTCCTTGGTCCCAGCAGAGCAGGAAAAACTCATGCAGTTTGACATTACAGGTATTGCACTGTAATCATAGACATTTTAACAATAAGTGGTAATTCTGCCTTGTCTGCAGAGAAAAGAATCTCAGGATTGTATGTGATGTCACATACATACTCTGACAATAATTCTGAAATCTGAAATCAGGTAGATACGAGCAGCCTTCTTGAAAAGCTGTTTTCTGCACAAATAATTTAGTCATATACTGTAGGAATGTCAAGGAGGGATTGTGAAATATTTTTGAATTGTAAATTGGAGAAGATCTTAAGTGATTGAGTTCCCTTCTGTCTGCTGTCTTTGTGTTCTTCGGCAGTGGAGGTAGCTGGTTTGGGAGGCACTGTTGCAAAAGCCTTTTCAAATTGCAATCAAGATCACCTTTTAGGGGGGGTGTGGCAAGATGGCGTAGAAGAAAGACGTGTATTCCATCTTTCCCCAGCTGGATTACTAAATACATGGTTTTAAAAAAGCATAAAAGTGGTTAAAAATAATATTTACGGGGGGTGTGGCAAGATGGCGTTGTGTCTAAACGTGTAATCTTGACATCTCTCGCCGGACTTTTAAGTACCCGTTTTTTAACCCTTTGTTTTCAAGTTTAAACTTCTTAAATTTTAGTTTAAAGTATTAAGGAACTACTATGGCCATTAATGGTAAAAAGATTAAACCTCAAGTGCAGAAGAAGTTACATTTTCGAAATACTGAAGATTTGGGGCTTAAACAACTTGCTACAGCCTCAGGTTTAATTTCTTCAGTGCCTAAACTACAAAGACTGACTGTGGGAGCTGAAAAAAAAAATGTCTACTGCTCACCAAGTGAAGGACAGCGCTGGAATTACCCATTCTCTGGAGGAAGGTGTGTGTTCCCAAGCAGTGGATCCCGATTCTGGCAGCCTGCTGATTTTAACGGAGGGAGCACGCAGGAAGACGACTCCATTGTCTGAAACGCTTCAGGAAGCATTTCAACCTGAAGATCTCGAATTCATCTGTGATTTTTTGAGAAAATTGCGAGCTGTGGGGGGAGTCCAGTGTCGACCCCCTGAGGAAGTTTGGGTGCCATCGCTGGGAGTCCAGACGAGCAGTAAGACCGTTAAAATGCCTGTTGTTGAGTTGCAGCAGGAGTTGCAGTTACCTGGTTCTGCCACTACATTAGAGAAAGCAGGGCTGAGCTTTTCTGAATTACAATGTAAGCAGTTAAATGCTGTCATTCAGCCTATAATGAATGAATTGGCTCAAAGGATAAGTTCAGAATTGAATACAGTTAAAGCACATGTAGAAGCATCTTGTGAAGATTTTTAAAAATTTCAGTCTGCTTTTATGGAATGTCAACAACAAGTGGCTTCTAATACAGAAAAAGTGTTGAAGGTTGAAAAATCCATTATAGAATTGTGAGAAGGTGAGAAGGAGTTAGAGAGGAAAATGGACTACTTGGAGAATCAAAGTAGAAGGAATAATGTGAAAATTGTTGGTTTGCCAGAAAGTTTGGAAGGACAAGATCCTCTTCGTTTTTTTACAAATTGGATCCCACAAGTGCTAGGGCAAGAATTTTTTTCTGAAGGCTTGGTATTGGAAAGGGCTCATAGAACTTTAAGGAGATCATCTTTACCTGGTCAGCCACTGAGACCTGTAATAATTCAATGTTTGAATTATTTGGATAGAGAAGCAATACTTCGACTGGCGGTGCAAAATGCAAGAAAACGACAAACTCCGTTATTGATTCAGAATAGCGGAGTTTTTTCTAATCTGATTTGAGTTAAGAGGTTATTCAACGTTGAAGTCGATTTAATCCAGTTAAAGAAGTTTTGTGGCGTAAAGGTTATAAGTCTACTTTTCGCTATCCGGCAGTGTTGAGGTGTTTTATGGACACTATCAATTTCGGTTTTTTGAGGATGATTAAGAAGCAATTATTTTTGATGATTCATTGCCAGATATAAGAGGACAAAGATGTAGTCCACCATTGAATCCTAAAGAAAAATCTGGTTGTTCTGGAAACAGAAGAAATGGTAGAAATGGGAAAAATGGGAATGGAAAGAGTCCAACTTCTTTTGAAATGGGATTTCTGAGATTGGAACCTTTTGGATGAATAGCAGAATGTTCTTATTCATATTTTACTTTTTATGTTATTATGATATTTTGAGATTTTATTTGTTCAGCTGGGGAGGAAGAGATTTGCTCTAGGTTCTATTAGCCACTGGTGGGTGATCCACACCCAAATTTTGTTTAGGGATTACTACCTTTTGGTAGATTTTTTTTGGGGGGGGGGTTTGTTAATTAAAAAAAAAATCTTAAATTTTCACTTATCTAGCTTTTATTTTGTGATTTTTTTTTCTCCCATTGGAGGGCCTATATACAATGATTTGAGTTTTTATATAAAGATATTAGTGGTCTTTAGTAATATTAGTAGATATGTTAAAGTTGAGGTTTGCTACTTTTAATGTTCGAGGTTTTCACAGTTCGAGTAAGCGTAACGATGAGGGACAGCTATGATATTGATAAGAATTCTTTGTTTCTTTATTTTTTAATTTGATCTTTGGTAAAATGTGTGTTTGATAGTCATATGATTTTGCCTGAAATGACTAAATTTGAGACTTTTCTTATGAAGGTACCAGAGAAGGGTTATATTTCATTTATGTATTAAATGTTATAGGATAGTATGGATAAAAATGGTTGGGATAAATCCAAATCTGTATAAGACTAAAATACTTTTAGATCTGATAGTATCTTTATTGGGCAGTTTGCAACCTCTGAAAGGTTTGGGATTAGATAAATTTCAATTTGATTTTGTATATTTAGGATTAGAGAAAAAATGTATTGTTAGTATGTGGAAAGATACAAACATGATTGATATTAATAGATGGCTAATGAGAGGACATACTGTTTAATAATGGAAAAAAATTACATATGTTTCATGTGATAACTATAGCTTTTTTATTAGTAAGCGGTTGTTATATTCAGAATATTTACATTTTGATTTATGTTGATTAGATTGCAATATGTTTGTTTAATTTTTCCTTACTATTTTTTTTCTTTATGACTCTCCTTAGGAGAGCTGCCTGAAAAGGGTGGGGGGGGGGAGGGTTTTTTTCTTTTTTTTCTATAAAATATAACGTTCATGTTTTTGGTTTATTGTTGTATATGTTATTTACTATCTGTATTTTGAACGAATAAATAAAGTTTAAAAAAAATAATATTTACAGTTGTTTAAATAACAGTAATTTATTATGGTGTCTAATGTGAAAAAATTTAAACTTCAACTTCAGAAAAAATCACCATACAAAAGTACCGAAGAATTGAGGCCTACCTGCATAGGTGAATGCACAGAATTGTTGTTGAGAGTCTCCAAGCCTCAGAGGACTCCAGCCCGTTCGAATTTGATCTTGGCGCCGATCCTGCCTCCAGAAGATGGCGCCAACACTTTGGTGAGTTCGGCCATTGCCGAGCGCGTTCACGTGAAGCCATGTGCACGGGCAGCATGGCCGACAAGGGGACCCATGAACCTGCGACCTCACTGGGCAGCCTGGGGGCGCACAGTGTAGCGTCGGAGGACGCTCCTGTGCGTCCAGTGGCTTTGCCTGGCTTGCGTGGGGCATCCTGGGTCCGAGAATTGCTGGACAAAGTATGGGCTGTGGGGAAGCCTGAATGCTGACATCCCGCCAGTGTCAGGTGTCCAGACCCACAGCCATTCAGCTAAAGGATCAACGATGACTGAGGAAGAAGAGGAACTTACCTTATTGGAATTTGTCCAGGAGAAGGAGTCTGGAGTTAAAAGAGGCAAAACTCAAAAAGAGGTGGAATCTGGAATGGATTCAGTGTTCACTCTTTTGGAAGGGATTGCTTGTCAAATACACAATATGTCAAAACAAATATCAACTCAGGTGAATCAAGGGTTTATGGAGATGAAAATAAAAAAGAATACCCTGTGTGATGAAATGTCAACTATGAAACAGGAAATTACTGTAGTTAAGAGTGATATTAATTGATGTATAAAATCAGTTGATACTGTGCAAGATAATTTTAAGAAATTTGAAACAGCCTTTTCTGAGTGTCAAAATCAGGTGGAACGTAATAGAGAAAAAATGGAAAAAGTGGAAGGTTCTTTTGTAGATTGGGGTATTCAAAAAAGAGATTTATTGAAGAAGATTGATTGATTGGAAAATCAAAGTCGAAGGAATAATGTGAAAGTAGTTGGTCTTCCAGAAGACATTGAAGGTTCCGATCCTATAATTTTTTTTTTAAGCAGTGGATCCCAGAGGTGCTGGGTAAAGAGCTTTCTTCCTGAAGGCTTGGAATTGGATCAGGCTCATAGAGCTCTGAGAAAACCATTTCCAGGACAAACACCGAGAGCAGTCTTGGTTCGTTGTTTAAAATATCAAGATAGAGAAATGATTCTACATATGGTGGTACAGAAATCACGGCAGAGTCAGTCTCCATTAATGGTTCAAAATAAGAGAGTGTTTTTTTATGCTGATTTGAGCCAAGAGGATATTAGAAGATGACGAGAATTTAATATGGCCAAAGATGTTTTGTGGCAAAAAGGCTACAAATTTGCTTTTCATTGTCCTGCAATTTTGAAGGTTTTTAATGGAAATTTTCAATCTCAATTCTTTGAGAATGATCATGATGCTTTGGTTTTTGCTAATTCTTTGCCGGAACTGCGAAGAAATGGGCATTCTCCTCCGTTGTCTCCTAAGAGGAGGGTAAATGGAAATGGAAATGGACATGGGTATGGAAAGAATGGAAAGTATGGAAAGAATGGAAAGAAAGAAGAGTTGACACAAAGTCTTCTTGATGTTGAAGATCTGGAGCAGTCGTTGGGCTTGGAATCATTAGGCTGAATATATGGACTATATTTGATTGTGTTTAATTAAATAATAAAAATGTATCTGGCTGGGGGGGGGGGGGTGGATGACACTTAAAACTTTCATAGCCATCTGCTGCTAGTGGGTTTACCACACCCAGTTTTTTAGGGTATTACTACCTTTGGGTATTTTTATTTGTGTTTTTGGGTTATTTTTAAATTTATTTTGGAAGAGTTTTTGTTTGAAGAATTATAGACAGGAGCATTATTTTATAGTGTGTAAATATATTAGTAGTTAAAAAGATGTCTAAATTGAAGTTTGCAATTTTTAATGTTCAGGAATTAAATAATCCAATTAAAAGTAAGAGAATATTGGCTTATATTAAAAAAAAGAAAATTTATATTGGTTTTTTACAAGAAACACATTTGACTGAAAAAGAACATTTAAATTGAAAAGAGATTGGGTTGGTCATGTTTTTTCTTCTTTTAATTTTAAGTCGAGAGGAGTAGCGATTTTGATTCATAAAAATTAACCATTTGAATTGGAATCTTCATAGGGGTACGCTGGCAGAGTATTAAGAGTGAACTGTAAAATTTTTGCTGAATCTTGGACTTTGCTGAATCTTTATGCCCCTAATATAGACGATGAGCGGTTTATTTCAAAAGCTTTTTTACTGTTAACCCAAACTAATGAAAATGTCTTAGTTGGTGGGTTTTTAATTGTGTTCTGGACCTTTTATTGGACAGAAATCCAAAAAGTATAAGGAAATCAAAGATGGTAACACAAATTAATGCATTAATGAAAGATTTAAATTTGGTGGATGTTTGGAGAAAAGTTAATCCTACAGAGTATCTTTTTACTATTCACGACATGATTCATTTTCTAGAATTGATTTATTTTTGGTATCAGCACATTCACAAGGTAGAGTATTACGAGGTGAATATAAAAGTAGAGTTATATCAGATCATTCATTATTACTTTTTTCTTGTGAAAGTTTGGAGGTAGTACTTCTGTCGTTTAGATGGAGGTTTAATGCAATTTTATTGAAAAAAACAGAGTTTGTTACTTTTGTTAAAGAGCATATCTCTTTAATTTTGACTGAGAATGTTAATTCTGTGGATAGTTATTTTGTAATATGGAATGCTTTAAAAGCTTATTTGAGGGGGAAGATTATTAGTTATTCTACGAAAGTTAAGAAACAATATATGGCAGAAAGTTTAGAGTTAGAAAATAAGATTGCTGAGTTTGAGAAAGATTTTCAGAAAGGTGTTACAGAAGATAAAAAAGTCACATTAGTGAGGTTGAAATTACGTTATAATACTTTACAAACTTATCAGTTTGAGCGCTTAATTAATTGATCTAAACAACGTTATTATGAGTTGGGGGGAAGAGCTCATAAGGTACTTGCTTGACAATTGAAAGCTGAACAGACATCTCAGACTATTAATGCTGTTAAGAAGAATTCAAAAGTTACTTATAAACCTCAGGAAATTAATGACCAGTTTTATTCATTTTATTTAAAATTATATACATCTGAGGGGAAACAGGATAATGGTTCTATTGACTCTTACTTATCCAAATTAAAGTTACCGGTATTAGATGGAAATTATGTTCAGGAATTGGAATCTCCATTTACGGATTTTGAAATTAAGGAAACTATTCAAGAAATGCCTAATGAAAAATCCCCAGGGGATGATGGATTCCCTGTGGAATTTATAAACTTTTTAATGATGATTTCTCTAATGTATTTGGAGAAGTATAGAATCAAGTTGCTGAAGATCAGAAGTTACCAGAATCATGTTCAAGTGCTTTAATAACTGTTATTCCAAAAAAAGATCCATTAAAAATGTCTTCATATAGACCTATTTCTTTATTAAATGTAGATTATAAAATTATAGCAAAAGTATTACCTAATAGACTTGCTAAATATTTACCCAGATTGGTACATATTGATCAAACAGGTTTTATTAAGAATAGAAATGCATCAGACAATATATTTCGATTAATTACTTTGGTCAATACATATCGAAAGCAACCTAACCACCCTATATTGCTTGAATTGGATGCAGAAAAAGCTTTTGATAGGGTTGAGTGGGATTTTTTATTTAAAGTGTTAGAGAAATTTAAATTCGGCACTTTTTTTATTGTTTTGGTTAAGGCTTTATATACGAATCCAATTGCTAGGGTGGTGATAAATGGACAGATTTCTTTACCATTTAAATTGACTTGTTGAACTCGACAGGGCTCCCCATTGTCACAAGCCTTATTTGCGTTGGTTATTGAACTGTTAGCTCAGGCTGTTAGACAAAATGAAGAAATTAGAGGGATGAAGGTTAAGAATGAAGAATATAAAATTAACATTTGCAGACAATGTGTTGGTATACTTGATGGAACCAAAATGATAATTGAAACAATTCTAAGAGTGTTTGTTGAAATTTGGAGAATTATTGGGATATAAAGTTAATTGAGATAAAAGTGAAATTTTACCAGTTGGAGTGGGAGATTATTCTGAATTTCAAACTATTACAAAATTAAGGTGGACAAGTAAAATTAAATATTTAGGTGTGTTTATGGATACTAATTATCAATCATTATATCAATTAAATTATGTACCTATATTAAAGACGGATCAAAGCAGATTTGGAAAGATCCATTAACTTTGATTGGTCGGGTTAATTATATTAAAATGAAAGTTTTTCCTCGAATTCAATATTTATTTCAGTCAATACCTTGTTTACTTTCTAAGGGTTTTTTTTCAAGATTTGAATAAAACAGTGCGAGAGTTTTTATGGAAAGGTAAATTAGCTCAAGTGGCATTGCATAGACTTACATGGAAGTATGCATTGGGCAGATTACAATTACCACATTTTCAAAATTATTATGAAGTGGCCCAATTGAAGTTTGTTAGTAGATTGATAGATTTAGATCAGCCTCCTAGCTGGGCTAAAGTGGAGATGGTGGGTATTTCTATGGTTGAGATTCATGAATTTATCTTTTGTTGGAATTTGATTTTATTACAACAAAAATATGATATGCCGACATTGAAATATTTGTTAAAGATTTGGATTTAAAAAAACAGGGTGTTACGGTCAAAAGATAAATTATCAATTTTAACTCCATTGTATAATAATCAGCTTATTCCTTTTTTCAATGTTTAATAATCATTTAAAGATTTGGGATTCTAAAGGTATAAAGACAATACAAGATTGTTTTGAAGAGGGGAAATTTCTTTCTTTTAATCAATTGATAGGAAGATTTGATATACCTGTAAATTCTTTGTGTATTATCAACAGAGCTTTGATAAAAGATAATTATGGTAGAGAGATGATTTTACCTACTTTGTCGAGATTTGAATCTTTGATTTCCTCTATACCAAAAATGGGTTATATTTCAGTTATGTATAATTTGTTACAAGATAGTATGGATAAGTCAGATAGGGATAAATCTAAACTTAAATTGGAGAGAGATTTAGTATTTATTTTTCCTGAAGATGATTGGGCGGATATGTCTCAGGACAATGTAATTAAATTGACTAATGTAAGATATGGAATGGTTAATTATATTTTTTTACATCAATTATATTTGACCCCAGAAAAGCTAAAAAAAAATATGGGTTTAGTAATTCAGATTCTTGTTTTAGATGCAGCTCATGTATTGAAACTTTTCTACATGCCATTTGAACTTGTGTTAAAGTTCAATAATTTTGGCAAGGAATTAAAGTAGTTTTGGAAAAATTATATAATCTTATATTACCGTTAGATCCAATGATTTTTTTGTTGGGAAATTTGTATTCATTAAGGGGAATGGGATTGGACAAAATTCAAATTGCTTTTGTACGTTTGGTGTTATCAGTAGCGCGTAAATGAGTTGCTAGTACTTGGAAAGATGATACTGAGATTAATATATCACGCTGGCACAATGAATTGAAAGTATGTATTGTTATGGAAAAAATTACTTATAATTTACATGATAATTATTAATGTTTTGTTAGTAAGTGGTCTCTGTATTTGAAATATATGCATTTAGATATACTTTGAAATGTTATTAACATTTATAATATTTTCTTTATATATATATATATATATATAAAATCTATTTTTTTTTGCTCTCTTTAAGGGAGTTGGCTGAAAGGGAGGGAGGGTGGGGTAGATGTTAATATCTTTGTAAAATCTTTTTTGATTATTTCTATACTGTATGTTATGTTTTTTTCTATCTTTTAAATAAAATTTGGGAAAAAAAGATCACCTTTCAGCTTAGCTACACGGTTGGAGGGAGTGAATGGTTAAGATGACTTTGGAGTGGATGTTAAATGGGATAGATTGTGTCAAGTCAAATTTATTTTTTCTTGTTAGTACTGCACTAATCAAAACAAATGGTAATGATTCAATCACTCTCCTAACTTATCCTTTATAAATAGTGAAGCTTTGAGAGTCTTCCTGCAGAAAACCCCAACGTGTAATCTTCTTTATGTTATGGATCAGGTTAGGTTTCTGCTCAATGCCTTGTGTATTGATGGTGGTGGATTTCATGATGGTAGTGCCATTAAATGTCATGCAGAAGTGCTTAAGCTCATTTTAATTTTAATAATCATCTATATAATTTTTAATCTATATTTGAAGTGAGTGATTCTTGAGGCAGATTGTCGCTGTGATTTCTGGTCCTAGTGCTTCTTATACTTTTATTCAGGTTTTTGTGAAATTACTTCATTGAGATCCCTAAATTGCCACTAAGGCACTCAAATCTGTTCAATTCAATCATGGCCTGATCCAAAATGGTGACTGACCATTTTTCACTCTGCGTATTGTCAGAACAATTTACTCTGCAATTCACCACACCTGAAAGTGCTGCTTTGAAGTATTTATTATTGACAATTATCTTTATAGATATGCACAAAGCAAAGTTCAACTTGTGACTTGTTTATCAAAAGTAATACTCACAGAAACATATTTAAAATGTAATCGCTAAAACACCTATCTGAAATGATGAAACTCCACACTATAAAAAGATCCCAAAACCAATCCCTGAGAAATTCACTTAAACTAAGGTCTTTACTTAATCTGGAGGGTATCACATCCTCCTTTCCTTGACTTCACCCAGTTCATTACACTCAAATCCAAGTGTCAAGGTATACATCTTATCAGCTTTTACATCTGATTATAGAGCACTCCAAATGAAGGCAGCAATATTACTTAAATATTGAAGTAAATTTTTAAAAGTCATAAAAAATATAATCCATCATGAACCCAAAAAGTTTGCAAACCAGCAATTGCCAAACAATTTCATCTCCATTTACTGGTAAATTGATAAAATGATATGTATATTTTACAGATAAAGGAGGGAAAGACATCGGTGCTTCTCCTTAGTTTACTGATGTCAACCCAGGACACTGCTTGGCCTGAATGGACGATGGAAGAAAAGCGAACAGGTCACCTGTTCATTACTCATTACCATGGGAACAAAAATAGGGCATTTGGTTAGGTCATGTCTGATCTTTAACTCAATCTTATTGATGTTTTAGTGAGAAGTTACAATGTAAAGCATTTCATATTCTTCTTTCTTTGGCTTGGCTTCGCGGACGAAGATTTATGGAGGGGGTAAAAAGTCCACGTCAGCTGCAGACTCGTTTGTGGCTGACAAGTCCGATGCGGGACAGGCAGACACGATTGCAGCGGTTGCAGGGGAAAATTGGTTGGTTGGGGATGGGTGTTGGGTTTTTCCTCCTTTGCCTTTTGTCAGTGAGGTAGGCTCTGCGGTCTTCTTCAAAGGAGGTTGCTGCCCGCCAAACTGTGAGGCGCCAAGATGCACGGTTTGAGGCGATATCAGCCCACTGGCGGTGGTCAATGTGGCAGGCACCAAGAGATTTCTTTAGGCAGTCCTTGTACCTTTTCTTTGGTGCACCTCTGTCACAGTGGCCAGTGGAGAGCTCGCCATATAACACGATCTTGGGAAGGCGATGGTCCTCCATTCTGGAGACGTGACCCATCCAGCGCAGCTGGATCTTCAGCAGCGTGGACTCGATGCTGTCGACCTCTGCCATCTCGAGTACTTCGACGTTAGGGATGTAAGCGCTCCAATGGATGTTGAGGATGGAGCGGAGACAACGCTGGTGGAAGCGTAGGTGGTGCCGGTAGATATTCTATTAATATCTATTAATGTGTATGTGTATGTGTATTTCTTCAAATTTCTCACTACATTTTTCCAGGGATGGGCTTGGGTTCATAGACTCTTTGCTGCTAATTCATCAAAATTTACTCCCTGAAAACTTTATCAGAATTTTGAAAGTAGTCTATGAGATAATCTCTTTATTTCTATTCGTTGTAGCGTAAAACTGTTATTTCAACTCTCTGGTTGAATGTGATTTACATTCTGATGTAATTTCAGAAAAACTTCATTATAGTTGTCTCATTATTTCAACATTCTTCCCATATTTCCACAATTTTGGCTGTTTTAATCAGTGTCTTACCCAAATAAAAGGTAACCTCGAGTAATAAGTTCACTTGTGAAAACCCTTGTATTTTTTTTCGATCCTTTCTTCTCTATAAATCACAAGACTGTATTATGTCCATGTGTCCACCAGATAGACACACAATTTCTTCAACATAATTCACATTTTCAAAAAAGCTTATAAAATCAGACTAGAAATCCAACTTATTTTGTTTTAAACTCCATTTAATAATCTTGAATGTAAAAGAAAAAAGAGGTTGCATTAATATTGGGCTTTTTGTAATTCCAGGCTATATACCATTTTAATTGGCCAAGGGTTAAGTATTAACTATGATGCATAGGAAAACTTTAGTGCTCTATTGTAAAAATAAAGTAGGTTTTATATGTACTGAGAGCCAGATGGTTCTTTTGTTTATTGCTTCATTCAAAAGATAGCATCTCTGGAGAGCTAGGCTAGTCCTGCGCGCAAGTCTCTGGAGTAGAACCTCTCTTCACAACTCTCTAATTTAGAGGATAGTGAATCATAAATTACTATGGGCAATTTGGCCTGGATCATTTATTTTTTTAGATAGTGGTATTGTAATAATGTCTCCGCTCCATCCTCAACATTCATTGGAATGACTTCATCACCAACATCGAAGTACTCGAGCTGGCAGAGTCCACAAGCATCGAATCCATGTTGCTGAAGACCCAACTGCGCTGGGTGGGTCACTTCGCCAGAATGGAGGACCATCGCCTTCCCAAGATCGTGTTCTATGGCGAGCTCTCCACTGGCCACCGAGACAGAGGTGCACCAAAGAAGAGGTACAGGACTGCTTAAAGAAATCTCTCGGTGCCTGCCACATTGACCACCGCCAGTGGGCTGATATCGCCTCCAACTGTGCATCTTGGCGCCTCACAGTTCGGCGGGCAGCAACCTCCTTTGAAGAAGACCGCAGAGTCCACCTCACTGACAAAAGACAAAGGAGGAAAAACCCAACACCCAACCCAAACCAACCAATTTTCCATCGCAACCGCAGCAACCGTGCCTGCCTGTCTAGCATCGGACTTGTCAGTCACCAACGAGCCTGCAGCAGACGTGGACATACCCCTCCATGAATCTTTGTCTGTGAAGCCAAGCCAAAGAAGAGAAGATATCCAGAAGGATCTTCCAAATCTATTTCATCTTCAAGATCTAATACAACCACTGAACATCTTTCCACCTTTTTTAAATACTTAAGCATAAAGTGATTCTTCGTATATTACAAAAAAGGTATAGAACATCACAAATAAGAAAGTACTGGACCTTATGTTTAACACAGAAAAGTATAATAATTTCCTTAAATTTAATCATTTTTTACTGTTATACTGACTACTGACTTCACACTGATTTGTGATCTTAATACCATTTTTTTTTTAAGTACCCATCTCTCTCTTAAATTCTAATTTAGCAGCTCAGGTATAATTAATATTGTACATGCTTTCAAAATCTTATATTCTGTCAACTATTATCCAACCTAACTTAAATACCCAAATTTAACACCTCTGCCATTGATAGTCATGTCTTCAGCTTCCAATATATTAAATTCTCTTCTGAAATCACCCTACCTCTGTAAATTATGGAGTATAACAGTTATTTTGCTGCACTGGTAAAATACAGAATGGCATTAATAAACTGGATACAGCAGCAAAGAAAACATTTAAATATACAAAAAAAAATTGCTGGAGGATCTCACCAGGGCAGACAGAATCCAGGCATAGAAATGGTCAGTAAATGTTTCAGGTCTGAACCCTTTATTAAGACTAATATTGAATAGGTGAAATTAGACATATAAAGGGGGAAAGAAAATAAACTGGAGAGGCCCAAAGATTAAGGAGTTTAGGACAGAAGATGTGGGAGCTGGAGAGACAGTAGAGAGACAAGTTGAAGCAGATCCATTAAATAGAGGAGCAGGGAAATAAAAAATGAGGGTGAGAGAGAATGAGAAAGAGAGAAATAAACAGTAGAATCAGATGGGAGTAGGTGTTACCTTAATATAAAAAAAATATTCATACCATTAGGTTGAAGGCTGTCCAGGAGGAATATGATGTGTTTAACCTCACTCTGACAATGGAGGAGGCCATGTCACTATAAAAATGGTTGGGGGAATTAAAATGGTTGGCTACCATTAACAGAGCAAAGGTGTTCAGTGAGGCGGTGACTAATTGGCATCTGGTTTCACTGATATAGAGGCCTCACAGAGCAAACTGAATGCAATAGATTAGGTTGGACAGTGTCCATGTACAACTCTGCCTCACCTGGAAGGTCTGTTCATGACTCTGGGTGGAGGTGGCTGCAAACCAAAGGGGTAATGAATAGTTAAGGTTAGACTGTTATGAGCGTTCCATAGGTGTTATATGTAAAAGCTTGTGAAGGTATTTGACTGCTCATATAAGATTACACTTTTCACAAAAGAGGATATCATACCAATCATCTATGGAAACATTCTATCGATCTATCTCCAAGTATCTGTGTGTGGCTGGTATACTTGCAAATACCACTGGCATTTTTGGCTACTTCTTCAGAAATATCCTGTTCAGCATAAATGCAACACACAGAGCAATTTGTGGATATTGAAAAGCCTGTGGGAAAGATATCACTTCTTTGTGTTCCAAAGGATTTTCTGCCCCAAGCAAGTGAAGAGAAGCTGGAGGGACTTAATGGGTCAGCCAGCATCCAAAAATGGACAAGAGGTAATAGACCACTCTTCAGCATCTCCCCTGTCCTATTTATGTTTGGTATTTCCCTTAGTTTGTCTAAAGGATCCCAAACTCAACATTGACTATTCCTCTCCAAGTATGTTGCATTCAGCTTCTTATTTTTGCTCAACATTTCAGCTTCTACAGTTAATTGTGCCTCTGGTACCATTTTCTCTGGCCCAAGCAGCCAATGGATCTCTAGTCTCCAAGTTAATCAAAAGCACCCACAGAGATATTTTCATCATCAGCTGCTATGCTCATGAGGGGTTCTCAACTATCCAGAGTTTTCATTCTAATCAGATTTTCACTTAGGATCCTTACAGAGGATGAAAATCTACTCATCCAATCCATCCACAAAACTGTCTGTCAAGCTAGGATAAGTTTTAAGCCTGTGAAGTCATAACATATTTAGTAACTGCAACTGCTGTCAGTTTTCCCATTTTTAAAGGTGTAGCATTGAGCCTAGGAATATCTTATCTCAAGAAAAAGAAAAATGTACCACACTCTGTTGACCTGTTAGTACCGTTATGATTAAATAAAGCATTTTTCAGAAATTATGCCCAAAGCCTTGGCTTCCACTGAAGATAGGATTGGTAATAATAAAGATTGCAAGTCTCTGGAAACCTTTGCAGACAATATTTCAAAATCAGGGTAACTTAATGGTGTACATATCATTGTATAATGAGAATCCAAAGGTGGAAATAACAAGAGCAGCAGTCAATTCTATAAGTACATTTTATCTCTCAATTGATTTTCCGTTATCTAAAACAAACAGTTGATTTTCAAAATGAAAATTTGTGCTAATCTTATTGCAATCAACTAACCTGCCTGACCCATTCAGTTGTCTTTTTTATTGTTAAGAGTTGCAAGAAATCCTTATAAACAATTCATGTCCAAGACCCTTCTGCATGTGTTTCCTATAGCCCTACTGATTCCACCTCAGGATGGATAAACAGCAGGAAGGAATTACATTGATTCAGATAAAGAGACAATTTGAGCAATTTAGAACAATAAAACTTGCTGACCCCGATCACTTTATACTCATCTACCAAATAGCTCTTTACCTTAAGACACTGAGGCAAACAGTGATCTCCACTGCTTTGAACTCTAAATAAATGTTAAGCATTAGACTAAAAATAACTTTCCAAAGACCTTCTTTTCATCCAAGCTGTCTTTTGTCTTTGGCTTGGCTTCGCGGACGAAGATTTATGGAGGGGGTAAAAAGTCCACGTCAGCTGCAGGCTCGTTTGTGGCTGACAAGTCCGATGCGGGACAGGCAGACACGGTTGCAGCGGTTGCAGGGGAAAATTGGTTGGTTGGGGTTGGGTGTTGGGTTTTTCCTCCTTTGCCTTTTGTCAGTGAGGTGGGCTCTGCGGTCTTCTTCAAAGGAGGTTGCTGCCAGCCCAACTGTGAGGCGCCAAGATGCACGGTTTGAGGCGTTATCAGCCCACTGGCGGTGGTCAATGGGGCAGGCACCAAGAGATTTCTTTAGGCAGTCCTTGTACCTTTTCTTTGGTGCACCTCTGTCACGGTGGCCAGTGGAGAGCTCGCCATATAACACGATCTTGGGAAGGCGATGGTCCTCCATTCTGGAGACGTGACCCACCCAGTGCAGCTGGATCTTCAGCAGCGTGGACTCGATGCTGTCGACCTCTGCCATCTCGAGTACTTCGACGTTAGGGATGAAAGCGCTCCAATGGATGTTGAGGATGGAGCGGAGACAACACTGGTGGAAGCGTTCTAGGAGCTGGTTCAAGCTGTACCTTTTTATTAAAGTGCTTAGACAAGAAGTTTGTAAAATTAGTGCCAAAGGAATGTTACTAAGAATATAATGAGAAGAATTATTCTATATTGTGTGTTTCCCAACATGTTATTCATCTCATTTGGTTGGCCACCCTATCACATTTAGCCAGTTTGATAGAGCCATCCTCATTTTTAGATGGAAGACTGCAGATGGCTGTGAAAAACAACTACAAGCAGGTTTGGCCCAAGAAATGCTGGCTGGCTGCTGCAACTTCTCAGTCTGGGGACAGTGGTTCCCAGAGACCTGGTCCGTTGAGTGTGGGCCACATGCATGGATATTACTTGGGAACCAGTAATGGAGAAGAGATGCCAAGAGATCATCATTTTCAGGTACCACAATCCCAGTGCAAATTTTATAAGACCATAAGCCATCAGCTCACGATGTCAATGCTTCCAAACACTTATTGACTCAGACAATTAACATTCACTTGATGTGCTCCCTGTTGGCAGTGATCAGTATTAAGATGGAATTTCTCTACTCATGCAGAGCATTGACCTTCTGCTTGGTGCTAGCAAGTAATGCCATGATATCCCTTAATTTAAACAATAAAATCTACAACATAAGCAGTTGCATCATGGGAATGCTTCCTTTCTCTGAGATACAGCCAAGGCCAAAATTACCTGCTCATGACATATATAACTAACTCTCTGTGTGAAGCTGAAAATGGACATTGCCTTGACAGCTCCTGCATACTGTCAAGTAGGCTGAATAGTGCACCAAGCATTTCATTTTTTAAATTTTTTTTTTATTTTTCACACTATAAACCATATTGACCAAGATACATACAGACATTTCTTCTTAATTATATACAGTGTTGTTTTCTCCCCCTTTTCCCCCCTCCCTTCCCTCCCTCCCTCACTCCCTTCCACATTTATTTAAAGTTCAATCTATAAGATACATTAAACCCATTAACCAATGTTGTCACTTAATAAAAATAAACAAGAAATTTTACTGAGTCAGTTCTTTTCGTTATCTTCTCCTTCTGTCATTTTAGGTGGTTGAAGTCCATGGTAGGATTTCTCGATTGTGTTTCATGTATGGCTCCCATATTTGTTCAAATATTGTAATGTTTTTTCTTAAATTATATGTTATTTTTTCTAATGGAATACATTTATTCATTTCTATATACCATTGTTGTATTCTCAAGTTGTCTTCTAATTTCCAGGTTGACATAATACATTTTTTTGCTACAGCTAGGGCTATCACAACAAATCTTTTTTGTGCTCCATCCAAATCGAGTCCAAATTCTTTGTTTCTTATATTACTTAGGAGGAAGATCTCTGGGTTTTTTGGTATATTGCTTTTTGTGATTTTATTTAATATCTGGTTTAGATCTTCCCAAAATTTTTCCACTTTATCACATGTCCAAATTGCATGAACTGTTGTTCCCGTTTCCTTTTTACAGCGAAAACATCTGTCTGATACTCTTGGGTCCCATTTATTTAACTTTTGAGGTGTGATGTATAGCCTGTGTATCCAGTTATATTGTATCATGCGTAACCTCGTGTTTATTGTATTTCTCATAGTTCCGGAGCATAGCTTCTCCCATGTTTCATTCTTTATCTTTATGTTTAGATCTTGTTCCCATTTTTGTTTAGGTTTACCGTTTGTTTCCTCATTGTCCTTTTCTTGCAGTTTGATGTACATGTTTCTTATAAATTTTTAAATTATCATTGTGTCTGTAATCACATATTCAAAATTGCTTCCTTCTGGTAACCTCAGACTGTTTCCCAATTTGTCCTTCAAGTAGGTTTTCAGTTGGTAGTATGCAAACATTGTATCGTGAGTTATATTATATTTATCCTTCATTTGTTCAAAGGATAATAATTTATTTCCCAAAAAACAATTTTCTATTCTTTTGATGCCTTTTCTCTCCCATTCTCTAAAGGAAAGGTTATCTATTGTGAAAGGGATTAGCTGATTTTGCGTCAATATTAGTTTTGGTAGTTGGTAATTTGTTTTATTCCTTTCTACATGAATCTTCTTCCAAATGTTGAGCAGATGATGCAATACCGGTGAATTCCTACGTTGCACCAATTTTTCATCCCATTTATATAGTATATGTTCAGGTATCTTCTCCCCTATTTTATCTAGTTCTAATCTGGTCCAATCTGATTTTTCCCTTGTTTGATAAAAATCTGATAGGTATCTTAATTGTGCGGTTCTATAATAATTCTTAAAGATTGGTAGTTGTAAGCCTCCTTGTTTTTACCATTCTGTTAATTTATCTAGTGCTATCCTCGGTTTCCCCCTTTCCATAAGAATTTCCTTATTATTTTCTTTAACTCCTTGAAGAATTTCTCTGTTAGGTGTATTGGTAATGACTGAAATAGGTATTGTACCCTTGGGAAAATATTCATTTTAATACAGTTTATCCTTCCTATCAGTGTTAGTGGTAAGTCTTTCCAATGCTCTAAGTTGTCTTGTAATTTTTTCATTAATGGATGGTAATTGAGTTTATATAGATGGCCGAGGTTTTTATTTAGTTGTATACCTAGGTATCGCATTGCTTGTGTTTGCCATCTAAATGGCGATTCTTTCTTAAACTTTGTGAAATCCGCATTATTCATTGGCATTGCTTCACTTTTATTTGCGTTGATCTTGTACCCCGATACTTCGCCATATTCCTTCAATTTCCTATGTAATTCTTTTATTGATATTTCTGGTTCTGTTAAGTATATTATAACGTCATCTGCAAATAGACTTGATTTTATATTCCTTCTCTTTTATTTTTATCACTTTTATTTTATTTTCTGTTCTTATCAGTTCTGCTAGTGGTTCTATAACTAATGCGAACAGTGAGGGAAATAGTGGACATCCCTGCCTTGTTGATCTGCTTAAGTTAAATTGTTTTGCTATATATCCATTTACTGTCACTTTCGCCAAATGCCCCTTATATAATGCTTTAATCCAATTAATATATTTCTCTGGTAGGCTGAATTTTTGTAGTACTTTGAATAAATAATTCCATTCTACTCTGTCAAAGGCCTTCTCTGCGTCTAAAGCAACTGCTACTGTTGGAGTTTTTGTTCCTTCTACTGCATGAATTAAGTTAATAAATTTACAGATATTGTCTGTTGTTCGCCTTTTTTTAATAAATCCAGTTTGGTCTAGATTTACTATTTTTGGTACATAGTCGGCCAATCTGTTTGCTAATAGTTTAGCTATTATCTTATAATCTGTGTGAAGTAAAGATATTGGTCTATATGACGCTGGTGCAAGTGGATCTTTCCCTGTCTTTGGTATTACTGAAATTATTGCTGTTTTGCATGAATCTGGTATGCTTTGTGTTTTATCAATGTGGTTGGTTCCTTCCAGAAGGGGAGGAATTAATAAGTCTTTAAATGTTTTATAGAATTCTATTGGGAATCCATCCTCTTCTGGTGTTTTATTATTTGGTAATTTTTTTATTATCTCTTGTATTTCTACTATCTTTATATTGTTTCTTCTATTATAATTTTCCATTATATCTATCTTCTGAGCTAACAGCTCCTGTGACTCTAACTTTTTTTTATCAGATTTTTCTAATTTCTTTTTTAAGTCATCTACTTCTATTTCTATGGCTGTTTCTCGTTCTTCCACCTTGTCTACTCTTTTTCCTATATCTGTCATGATCATCTCTAATCTATTCACTTTTTCTTCTGTACTTTTTATTCTTCTTTTTATTTCACTGAATTCTTGTGACTGCCATTCTTTTACTGTTTCCATATATTCTTTAAAAAAAATATATCCATGTACTTGCCCTTCCCTTCATCTTCCATTTCTCTGTGTTCTCCCTCCTCTTCTTCTGAGTCCACTCCAGGATCTGTGTCCTTTACCTCTGTCTCTTCTGGTTTTCTTGTTGGGTTGTTTGTTTTATTTTGTTGGGTATTTTTGGTCTTCTTATATTTATTAGAAGTGTCTTGGTGTTGGTCTTCTTCCTCTGGGTTGATCATCTGTTGTTTCTTTGATTTCTTATTTTTATTCTCTTCCGTCTTGTTCTCATTATTTTCTATGTTTTCCTCTTGCTGTTGTGTTGTAGTTGCCTGTTTCAGCTGAGGAGATCTACTCCTCAGCTGGTCCCCCCTCCCGTCAGTGTTATTTTTGTCTTGCGCATCGCGCATGCGCGAGGATTCGCGCATGCGCGGTTGCGCACTTTTGTTTGGCTCCGTGAGCCATTTTTGTATTCCTGAGTTCGGGGCTTCGACTGACTTCAGGGAGCGGGATTCTCTCTCCATGGCAGGCCTCCTCGTACCGGTAAGGCCTTCACCTTCTTCTTCCGACGTCTTTCCTTCTTCTTTTCTTCCCGTTGTTTTTGGTTTTTCTTTCTTCGCTGCCATTTTCTCCACACTTTTACTTTCACTTTTGTTTTGGTTTTTATGTTTGTGCCTTTGTTTTTTCTCTATCTTTTTTTAACTTTTCTGGAAAGGGCTGGAGTTCCCCTACCGGCCACTACTCCATCCCATGACTCCTCGCACCAAGCATTTCCACGTGCATCTGTTTTCGCCTTTCCATTTTGTTATATTCATCTGGGACAAACTGTTTGAAAATTTAGCACATTTCCTGCTATGTTCTGTTAGCCTATCTGAAGCTCACCAAAACTGTATCCTTTCACATGAAATTCATGCATCCAATTGATCCCATTAAACCTAACTGGTGTGATTTTCAATGATACAGTATCAATCTTCTGCTCCTACTTTTCTCCCTCTGTAGATTGATGCATTTCCATGCAGTGGTGGGGGTGGTGAGTGATGGGCGGGGGGTGGGGGGGCAGTTGATGGTGGATAGGGCCTTCTGACACTCAATGATGAAGATAAAATGAAGAGAAAAGGGAGGATATATGAATGATACTCTGAATTATAAAGTATTAATTAAACATTCATTGCCCTAAAGGAAGAAGGGATGTTCAACAGTTTATTAATTTTGTCATTATTTTTAAACCTGTCACATTTCCTGATCTTAATGGCTAAAATTAAGTGGAACCTTTGTTCCAGCCAGGTGAGTCTTTGGATCTGAAAGAGTCTTTGTTCAGTTTGTTGTGGGCAACCTTACTCAGCAGGATAATGGGAAAAGTTGCTATGGCTGTAATTATAATGGATAGAATACTAAGAGTTAAGCCTGTGAGGTTTATAACAGGATTGGAGGGTTGCACTGATGGGAAAGATGTCTGTGTGATAGATGAATTAGTAAGAATTGCCAAGGAGTGGAAGAGAGAAGGAATTTGAATGAAAAATTCACAGACTCAGAAAATTTATTAAAAAGAAGGAAGTTAATTGATTCTCAATGTCAGTGGTGGTAATGAGGCTGAATATTTTAAAATCAGAGGACTGTTTAACCATGGACCAGTGTAAGTCAGTGAACTGGGGTTGATTGTAAAGATAATATTGTGAAACTGAGCAAGATCAGAAAATAGAACACCCAACAAATGTGCTTGTTTTGGAAAGAAAAAATTGAGGAATTGTTCAGGGATGGAATTGCGATGATGACCACATCTCGGATGTGGACGTATTCTTGTGCCTGGTGTTGCTAACAAGGCATGGTAATGTAGCCTAAGTGAAACAAAGAATTTTATTGACACTATGCCTTTCACCAGTTTAATGTCTCAAAATGCCTTTGCAATCAATTATCCAATAAATGCCATCATTGTTGCAATATGGAAAGTAGCAAATTTGTGCACAACAAACTCTCAGAGTGAAATATATCAGCATTTCTTGCTTCAGTGATATTGGCTGAGAGATAAACAGCAGGCTTTTTCACACCGCCATGTGAAATGGGGATTCCCGGGAACATTTCCCAGGAATCCTCCCATGAACTGGTGGTGTAAAAATATCAGCCTGGGAAAATTAGGGCCCAGGTCCCGGGTAATTTTCCCAAGATCCCTGCCATCCGAATTTGAAAATAGGGAAGCGTCGTGATGCATCATCATTTCAGCATTTACACTTGTCAACCTCAATTTGCCTTCAATATATTAGTTCATTCTGCTATTTGTTAATTGCTCTATATGTATGTATGTGTGTGTGTGTGTGTCTATGTTCATACACACACACACACACACACACACATATATATATATATATATGTTTATATATTAATACACACACGCACGCGGACGTGCACATATAACAGTCTTCTGACTTACGGTAGGACTTCCTGTGAGTGCGTAATATGTCACTCACTATATCATTGCTAGGGGCAGGACCCTCGCCGCACCCACCCCCCCAAATTGCCAGGGAGGGCAAATTACAGGGAATTTGAACCACAGTGTGAAAGGCCTGGGAGGTCCTGCCTTCCCTGAAATTTCACCCGGGTTCATAAAGGGTCATCACTCATCTGTGATGTGAAAAAGCCTAGTGACCGTCAAAGTGAAAGGATGGAATCTTTTAAAAGGTAAAAGTTATGCAACATTAGATTTGACTAAATGTTCACATTCCTGACAGTCTAGTCTTTTTAAGATCTTGTTATGATGCCTGGATTAACAATTTAGAGGATGTAACTTGATCACTTGGATACTATTTTTAAATAAAATGGATGTGAATTGGCAGGTATGGGTTGACTTTGGTGGGGCTGCAGATCTGTAAATCTAAATAACCCCCCAAGTTAAAAGGGACAGTTTATGAGCTAATAGATATGAGGGTCAGACTGGGTGGTACATTGCCTTCATTTTCACTTTCTTGGCTAAACATCCAAGGTATGTCCAGGTAAGAGTTCTTGGCCATTCCAAAGGAGGAAGGCATTGATAGATTGCTAGTGGGAGCAAGAAGGAAGAGCATGGTTATACTATCCACATCTTGTAAATAATGAAGTATCATGGAATGAGAGGTAATGGTGTTTTGAAAAGCATATTAAATATGAGCATATCATTAAGCAAGTTTTCTGGTGCTACTAGCAGCGAACAATGATAACTAACACACTCTGCAAAGCTAATGAATATTTTTCCAGCTAGTTAACTGACAACACACAATGTGTTGAAGCAAGATATTCTTAACCATAATGGACAGTCTAGGAAGATGGAGAAGACTATGTTATCTCTGTACAGTACAAGTCCTGGCAGATGATAGGCAAAATCAGATGAAGAAGGGGATTATGGGCAGATGGAACTAGGTGGAGAAGGGGGAGAGGTGGAGGAAGATGAGAGGATGGAAGAGGATAAGTGGAAACACAAAAAGTTGCAAATGGTGGAATCTGATAAATAAGGATGGAAATAAGTGGATCCAAGTAAGGGAAGAGTATTGGGCAGATAGAACCAGTACAGGTAGGGGATAGGAGATCCAGCATTTACATGTGTGGATGATAAGGGGGTGGAACCAGGTTGTGGAGGGGAAAGAAACTAGATGACTGTGGGACGATGGGTGGGATGAAAAATGGCGTGAGTGAATCTGGGTAAATCAGAAGGAGAAAGAAAGAAACACAAAGTATATCTGAAATTGCAAAATTCATTGTTCATAACATTAGATTATAGAGTAGCCAGGTCAAATAGGAGGTAATAATCCTCTAGTTTGCATTTGGCCTTACCCTGGTAGTTGAGAAAGAAGAGAATTGACAGATCTGAATGGGAAAGGGAGTTGAAATGACATGAAACCGGAGCTTAAGTTGGCCACTGCAGACAGAGCACAGATGTTCAACAAAATGGTTTCATGTCGTGGCAGTATGGTGGAACTACAACTCCCAAAAGGCATCGAACAGGCTATGTGACATCAGTGTGTGATGATGTCAGCTTGTGATTCTGACTTTTAAAAGGCTGCGCGGGTAATGAAGAGAAAATCTGTTTGATTCACCCTTGTGTGATTTTTTTTGTCGTGTCCACTGTGATTCCAGTGGCCACAATTGGTGACCCTGATGAGTGATTTTTGGACAAACATGGACTCTGCAGTCATTGCTGTGAAGCTGCCACCTTTCTGGACAGCTCAGCCTGAACTGTGGTTCCTACAGGCTAAAGCACACTTTCACCTTCACGGAGTCGAATTGGACACCACTTATTATTACCATCTTGTCAGTGCTGTGGACCAGACTGTGGCTAAGAGGTTCGGTGAGTTCCTATGGGATCCACATATACCCAGGAAGTATGACGCTTTAAAAGCACTTTTACTACAGGTATATGGTATGTCCTGTAGTGAAAAGGCAGTCAAATTACTACATCTCAATGGATTTGGAGACTGGGCCCCTTCAGAACTAATGGATGAAATGCTGTTCCTAGCATCTGGCAGAAGTCCCAATATGTTATTCGAGCAGATCTTTTTTTAGAGGAAATGCCAGATGATATTAGGCTCTTGTTATCCAAGTGTTCATTTGAAGACCCAAGGGCTGTAGCGGCGGAGGCAGATATTCTATAGCTGCCTAAAAAAGGACAGCAAGGAAAGACAAATCTGTGCAACCAACCTCTCCGATATTAACCCTGTGTCACCCTCTAGTGCTCTTAGCACATCACTCCCGACAAGCAGGCAATGCCCCAAAAAAAGCAAGTAGCCCATGGACACGTCAACATTTTTTATTGGAAAATTTTATTTATAGGTTTTCAGGTTTAGGCATGGTAATTTACAGTTTGTCAGCAAAAGTCTTGGGAATGGTAAATTTTTACCATCAGTTTCCTATGGGAGCAGCTCATATCATGAAGCCTCTTTTCAATTTATTGTCTGGAAATGCCAGAACCATCCATTGGACTAAAAAGGGAAACAAGGCCTTCTTGAAGGTGAAAGATATGCTGACATGCTACTATGCTCAGCTACCCAGTTTTAAATGCAGCCACCGCCCTTTCTAGAGATGCTTCCAGATTGGGCGTAGGAGGTGCACTTCATCAATATGTCAACGGGCAATGATAACCGTTATCATTCTTCAGCAGCCACCTTCATGAAGCAGAGAAGAAATACAGTACTTTAGATAAGGAGCTTTTGGCCATTTACTTATGTAGTCAACACTTCTGTTATTTTTTGGAGGGCAGAGATTTTACTATGTACACTGACCACAAGGCCTTAACATTTGCGTTTTCCAAGGTCGCAGAGCCCTGGTCAGTGTGACAATGGCAATTATCATTCATTTGGAGTTTTCCACAAAAATACTGCATATTTCTATAAAAGACAAGATAGTAGCTGATGCATTGTCTTGTTCTGCTTCACTCGAGGTTTCATCTGTTGATCAAGGTATTGACTACACAGCTTTGCCTGTGGTCCAAGAACATGACCATGAGACAAATGCTTATCAGATTGCAATCATGAACCTGCAATTGGATGTCCAGTTTGGAGTCCATGGCAAATTACTTCTCTGTGATTTATCAAGAGGACACTCATGTCCAGTAGTTCCAGCATCAAGGAACCATCAAGTATTGGCTCTGTGCATGGTCTCTCACACCCATCTATTAGATCAACCATTTGTATGTTTTCCGACAGGTTAATGTAGCACATTACACAAATGGCGAAGTCCTGCATTGCCTGCCAGAAAGCAAAAATTCAGTGGAATACTAAGGCACCACAGCAGCCCTTCCCAACACTCATCGACTTGCTCATGTCCACATGGACATTGTTGGTCCTCTTTCTATTATCTTTTCACAGTAATAGACAGTTTTACGTGATCCACCATAGGCTGTGCCTATGGTACATACTACTGCAGACACTTGTTCTTGAGCATTTATGGGTATCTCATTTTGTTTTACTGGTGCATGTCACTTCAGATAGAGTAACACAATTTACTTCCTCACTGTGGACCGCTTTGTCTGGCTTGCTCAGTTCAACAACTCGGTTCAACAACTCATCATTAGCCTATCATCCCCAGGCTAATGGAATGGTGAAAAGATTTCATCAACATCTCAAATCAGCCTTAATGGCTCAGTTAGGGGGCCCAAAGTGGGCTGATGAGCTGCCCTGGGTATTACTGGGCATTAGAACAACTCCAAAGGAGGATCTCCAAGCTTCATCTGCAGAGCTTGTGCACGGTACACCGTTGGTGGTTCCAGGGGACTTCATCTCCTACCATTCCAACTCCAATCATGATCCTAAGGAACCATTGACCAGGCTAAGGGAGACCTTAGGAAAATTGACCCCTATACCACCATCTTCACATGGAGAACATTCTTCCTTTATGCCTGAAGACCTCAAAAACTGCAAATATGTCTTCATCCATAGGGAAACTCTTGGTCAACCTTTGCAGACACCTTACGAAGGACCTTATAGGATACTCAGGATAACTAGATCAACCTGTATTTTGGACATTGGAGGGAAGCCACAGTCTTTCACTATTGACAGGCTTAAACCAGCTAATGTGGACAAGTCTTCCCCACTGCAGGAGCTCACAGACCGTCACAGAGGTCGACCATCTAAAAGACAGACAAACCTTTCTTCTGGTTCTTGGGACGGGTCGTGTGGTGGCACTATGGTCGCACTACAACTCTCAGAAGGCATTGAACTGGCTTTGTGACATCAGCGCATGTTGAGGGCGTGATTCTGACTTTTAAAATGTTGCACAGGTGATGAAGAGAAAATCCATTTGATTCACTCTAAAAACACCTTGTGTGATTCCAGTGGCCACATCCTAGTCTATGCTTGATCTCACCTATGTAAAGCAACCACATCAAGAGCACTGAATAGACAATGGAAGGTGGGAGAATGTTCATGTGAATATTTTCCTGACTTAGAAGGGCTATTTTGGATGTTGGAAAAGAGGAGATGTAAAGATAAATGTTGCACCTCCACAAATGCAGGGACAAGTGCCAGGGGACAGGAAAGTATGAATGGATACATATGAGCAAATCAGGGAACTGTGGAGACCATAATCCTTGTAGAAATCAGAAAGAAGTGGGGAGTGTATATGATATGACTTCTGATGGGATCGCATTACAGCTAGTTGTAATTTCAAAGAATTATATGGTAGATATAGAGGCTGGTATGGTGGAAAGTCAGGATTGAGAAAACTCTAACTCTGTGCGAGAGCAGAATTTCAGGAAAAGGAGAAAATGCAAGTGAGGACTCCATCGACGACAATAGACAGCAAATTGTGTTTCTAAAAAGGGTGAATTTTGAGAGAGAAACTGGGAAACCGGGAAACTACAGACCAGTTAGCCTGACATTGGTAGTAGGGAAGGTGCAAGAATCAGTTATTAAAGATGCAATCACAGTACATTTGGAAAGTAGTGGTATCATCGCACAGAGTCAGCATGGTTTTGTGAAGGGAAAATCATGTCGGATGAATCTAATTGAGTTTTTTAAGGATGTAACCAAGTTGAGTGGATGGGGAGAACCAGTGGATGTGGTATATCTGGACTTTAGTAAGGCACTTGATAAGGTTCCGCACAGATGACTACCGTATAAACTTGAAAAGCACGGTATAGGAGGTATGGTATTAAGGTGGATAGAGAACTGGTTGATGGACAAGAAGCAAAGAGTAGGAATAAATTGGTTATTTTCAGAACGGTGAAAGCCAGTGACTAGTGGGGTACCACAGGGCTCCGTGTTGGGGCCACAGTTGTTTACAAAATGCATCAATGCCTTAGATATGGGAATAGGTAGCAAAATTTGCAGATGACACGAAATTGGGTAGTGGGGTTAGCTGTGTAGAGGATGCTAAGAGGATGTAGAGGGATTTGGACGTTAGGCGAGTGGGCAGATGCAGTATAACATGGATAAATGTGAGGTTATCCAGTTTGGAGGTAAGAACAGGAAAGAGGACTATTATCTAAATGATATCTGTTTAGGTAAAGGGGAGATGCAGCGAGACTTGGGTGTTGCTGTGCATCAGTCGTTGAAAGTGGACGTGCAGGTGCAGCAGGCGGTGAAGAGGACAAATGGTATGTTGGCATTCATAGCGAGAAGATTTGAGTCCAGGAGTAGGGAGGTCCTGCTGCAGCTGTACAGGGTTGCAGGTGAGACCACACCTGAAGTATTGCATGTAGTTTTGCTCGCCTTATCTGAGGAAGGATATCCTTGCCTTGGAGGGGGTGCAGAGAAGGTTCACTAGGCTGATACCGGGGATGGAGGGACTCGCATATGAAAAAAAGTTGGATAGACTAGGCTTGTATTCTCTGGAATTTAGAAGATTGAGGAGGGCATCTTATAGAAACATATACAATTCTTAAGGGTTTAGACAGACTAGACGCAGGAAGGTTTTTTCCAATGCTGGGAAAAAACTAGAACCAGGGGTCACAGTTTCAGGATAAGGGGAAAGTTTTTTAGGACTGAGATGAGGAAAAATTTCCTCACTCAGAGAGTGGTGGATCTGTGGAATTCTTTGCCACAGGAAGTTGTTGAGGCCGGTTCCTGTTAATATTTAAGAGTAGGTTAGATTTGGCGCTTGTGGCTGAGGAAATTAGGGGGTATGGGAAGAAGGCAGGGACCGGGTACTGATCAGCCATGATCATATTGAATGGCAGTGTAGGTTTGAAGGGCCATGTGGCCTACTCCTGCACCTATTTTCTATGTTTCTATGTTTAAATCCTCAAGTGGAACACCTCATCTTGAGAAACTTTGTGGTGGACAATGAGAGATTGAGTGAAAGGGATAGCTTCCTTGCAGGAGACCATGTAGGAAGAGATGTAGGTGAGATGAACCACAACAGTTCACTGTTTCTAATTTGCTCATGAATGTGGGGAATATCAAGAATGGATTTTTTTCTTTGAATGGATTTGTATTTTGGAATTAAGTGTAGGGCTGATCGTATTTATATTTTTAGAGAAACCACAATTAAGTTCCTTTAAAACATTGAACATAGAACAATACAGCACAGTACAAGCCCTTTGGCCCTTGATGTTGTGCTGACCTAAATATTCCTCCATAAAACTCTCCCTACCCCATAAACCCTCTATCTTTTCTTTCATCCATGTGTCTAAGAGTCTCTTAAATGCCCCCATTATGTCAGCTTTCACCACCAGCCCCAGATAGGCATTTTAGGCACCCACAACTCTCTGTGTAAAAAAGCTCATCCCTGATGTCTCCCCTAAAATTCCCTCCCTTAAATTTGTACATATGTTCTCTGATTCTGCCCTAGGAAACATGTGCTGGCTGCCCAAGCTATCTCTGCCTGTCATAATTTTGTAGACTTCTATCAAGCCATATAACCATATAACTATTTACAGCACTGAAACAAGACAGTTTGGCCTTACTAGTCCATGCCGAACATCTTCTCCCACCTAGTCCCACTGACCAGCAATCAGCCCATAACTCTCCACACCTTCTCCTGTCTATACACCCATCCAACTTTTCCATGAATATTAACATCGATCTCGCTTCTACCACCTCTGCCGGAAGTTCATTCCATATTCCCACCACCCTCTTTAAGAAGAAATTCCCCCCTCAGCGATGCCAATGAATAATGTGGATTTCACAAAGTTTAAAATAGAATTACCATTTAAATGGCAAACACAAGCAATCCGATACCTAGGTATTAGACTAGATAATAATCTAGGGCATCTATACAAATTAAATTATCAGCCATTAATGAAGAAATTACAAGATTACTTAGAACATTGGAAAGATTTACCACTAACACTGATAGGAAGGGTAAATTGCATTAAAATGAATATCTTCCCAAGGATACATTATCTATTTCAATCATTACCAATTCCCTTAACAGAGAAATTCTTCAATGAGCTAAAGAAAATAATAAGGAAATTCTTATGGAAAGGGTGGAAACCGAGGATAGCACTAGATAAATTAACAGAATGGTATAAACAAGGTGGTTTGCAGCTACCAAACTTTAAGAATTATTATAGAGCAGCACAATTAAGATATCTATCAGCTTTTTATCAAACAAGGGAAAAACCAGATTGGACCAGGATAGAGCTAGATAAAATAGGGGAGAAAGTACCAGAACATATACTTTATAAGTGGGATGAAAAACTGGTGCAATACAGAAGTTCACCAGTACTGCACCATCTGCTTAACATTTGGAAGAAGATTCATGTAGAAAAGAAAAAAAACAAATTACCAACTACCAAAAATACTATTAATGCAAAATCAACTAATCCCTTTCACAATAGATAACCTTTCCTTTAGAGAATGAGAGAGAAAAGGGATTAAAAGAATAGAAAACTGTTTTTTGGGAAATAATATATTATCATTTGAACAAATGAAGTACAAATATGGAATAACTCACGGTACAATGTTTGCATACCACCAACTGAAAATCTACTTAAAGGACAAATTGGGAAGCAGACTGAGGTTACCAGAAGGAAGCAGCTTTGAATATGTGATTACAGACACAATGATAATTAAAAGATTTATAACAAACATGTACATCAAGCTGCAAAAGAAAGAAAATGATGAAATAAGCTGTAAACACAAACAAAAGTGGGAACAAGATCTAAACATAGATAAAAAATGAAATATGGGAAAAGTTATGCTCCGGAACTATGAGAAATACAATAAACACGAGGTTACGCATGATACAATATAATTGGTTACACAGGCTATATATCATGCCCCAAAAGTTAAATAAATGGGACCCAACATTATCAGATAGATGTTTTCGCTGTAAGAAGGAAACGGGAACAACAGTACATGCAATTTGGGCATGTGAGAAAGTGGAAAAGTTTTGGGATGATCTAAATCAGGTATTAAATAAAATCACACAAAGCAACATACCAAAAAATCCGAGATCTTTCTTCTAAGTAATATATGAAGTAAAGAATTAGGCCTCAAACTGGATGAAGCACAAAAAAGATTTATTATGATAGCCTTAGCTGTAGCAAAAAAATGTATAATGTCAACTTGGAAATCAGAAGAGAGCCTGAGAGTACAGCAACGGTACATGGAAATGAATAAATGAATTCCATTAGAAAAAATAACATATAATTTTAAAAATAAAGTCACATTATTTGAACAAGTTTGGGAACCATACATAGAACACAACAGAGAGGGCCTACCGCGGACCTCCACCCACTAAAATGATAGAATGAGAAGTAGACGAAATGAACTGACCCAGTGTGTAACAGTAGATGACACCATTTTCTTGTTTTTTTTCATTGTGATGACATTGTTTAATGGTTTTATTGTATTGTATATGTTGAACATTTAATGAGTTTGGAGGGGGGGTGGGAAGGAGGGAGGAAGGGAGGGGGGAAAAGAGGAAAAAAATGACACTATATATTCAAGAGGGAAATGTTTGTGTGTATTTTGATTAATATGGTTCATAGTGTGAAATTTTTTTTTAAATCATGTTTTCCCTAATCTTTTCCTCTTTTTCTCTCATTCCATGCCTTCTTGTTTGAATCTCCCCCACTCTCAATGGAAAAATCCTTTTCCCCTTATAATTTTGAATACCTCAATCTTCTATACTCCAGTGAATAATGTCCCAGCCTGCTCAACCTTTCCCTATAATTCAAACCCTGAAACCATGGCAACATTTTGTAAACCTCCTCTGCACTCTCTATTCTGTTTATATCCTTCCTGTAATCCTTCCTTTCATTCTTCTGCACTGCAAAGTGAAAAGTTCCAGCTTTGCCAATCTTGCCTCATAAGACTTGTTTCCCAATCTAGGCAATATTCTGGTAAATCTCCTCTGCACTCTCTCCATAGCTTCCACATCCTTCCTATAATTAGGATGAATTACTATGGTATTTTCTGGTCCTTTGGCTTGAATTATTGGAATGTTTTATAGGATGTCTTCTCTTCTCCTTCTCTAATGAATGGCTGCCTTGCATGATGTCAACATCATCCTTTACCACAAATGGATTTTCTCTTGATATTCTGAACTGATTATATTGTATTTGAGCAAATTGAAACTATATTCAAATCATAATTTATCCATAGCAATCCAAACATCAGGAATCCCTGCTTCTCTGATGTAGATTGTTGCCATGGACAACCTAAAGCCATTTAAAATTAAGTAGCCTGAAAATGAATTTTCATTCATATTTTTAAGATCTTTTTAAAAGCTTTCTGATCTATCAAAATGACACCAGCATTGTAATGTTGTAGAAGTCATCTAAAATCATTTTAAAGACATTTTCCATGGCCTTTTAAAAAAAGATGCTTCATTTAATTTTGTATCAATGCTAAATATGGACTGAAGAAAGAAACCTCAAACTTATATATCCTCTTCCTTTGTCCTTAAGTACTTCAGAACTAAATTATTGAGTTTAATTATTATTATTGTTTCTTTACTTTTATATCATGCTTCTCACAATTTCATACATTTATTTAATTAAATTTGCATCATTAATTTAAATTTAAACATATATAGTACAGTAGCAGCCCCTGTCAACCCATAAGCCCGCACCCCCAAATACACCAATTGACCTACCATCCCTGTATATTTTTGAAGGGTGGGAAGAAACTGGAAGACCCAGAGGATAACTTAAAAAAACAGTGGAAAAATACATTTAAAAAAGTCAGTGCCTGATTCAAACCCAGGTCACTGGGGCTGTAATTGCAATGGCCTTTCTGCTACGCTAATTGAATCATATTAAGAGATGTGAAATATGAAAGTCTACAGATCCTGTGATTGTAGCGAAAACACACAAATGCTGGAGGATCTCAGCAGGTCTCACAGCATCCATAGGAGATAAAGATAAATAACCGATGGTTTGGGCCTGAGTCCTTCAAGGTATGACTAAAAAGCAGGCAGGCACCTGAATAAAAGGCTGGAGAGAATGAAATAAAGGGCAGGGGGGAATAGCCCAGATCAACAGACAAAATATGATCATTGGACATGGATAGGACAGGAGAGGAAAGGTAAGAATTGATGTAACAACAACAACCTAGCGCTCAACATCAGCAAAACCAAGGATGATTGTGGACTTCAGAAGGAAGTCAGGGAAACATGACCCAGTCCTCATCGAGGGCTCAGTAGTACAAGATCAAGAACTTAAAATCCCTGGTTGTCAACATCTCCAAGGATCTGTCCTGGAGCCTCCACGTTGATGCAATCACAAAGAAGGCTTGCCATCAGCTATACTTCGTGAGGTGTCTGAGGTTACCAAAAACTCTTGTAAACTTCACAAGTGTATTATGGAGAGCATTCTGGCTGGTTACATCACTGCCTGGTATGGAGGTGCCAACTCTCAGGACAAGAATAAACTCTAGAGGATTGTTAACTCGGCCTGCGACATCACAGGCACCAGTCTTCACTCCATCGAGAACATCTACTTGAGGTGGTGTCTTAAAAAAAGCACCTTTATCCTCAAAGATCCCCAGACCCCCATCACCAGACCATGCCTTCTTCACTTTGCTACCATCAGGGAAAAGATACAGGAGCCTAAAAACGAGCACTCAGTGGCACAAGGTCAGCTTCTTCCCCACTGCCATCAGATTCCTGAATATGCAATGAACCAAAGACACTGCCTTACTTTTCATGCACTGTTATCTTTATTTTTTTATAGTAATGTTGTAAGATCGTTTTTGCACAATGATTGCTGCAGCAAAACACCAAATTTCATGACATTCATGACAATAAATTCTGATTCTGATTCTCATCAGGGGAGGGGGTGGCTCTGTGAATGAGGAAAGGAGACAGAGGGAAAAAGAGAGAGAGAGAGAAAGACAGAGCTGGAGGAAAGGAGAAATAGAAATAGATGGGGGGTGGGAGGCTAATGGAAACTGGGAAGCTGATGTTAGTGCTATCTGGTTGGAGGGTGCCCAGATGGAATATGAGGTGCTGTTCCTCCATTTTGTGGGTGGTCTCAGTCTGGAAGTGCATGAGACCATGGGCAGACAGATCAGCATGGGAATGGGGCAGGGAAGTGAAATGGGTTGTCACTGGGAATCCATGCTATTGCAGCAGACAGAGCTGAGGTGGTCAATAAAGCAATCTCCCAGCCTGCATCCAGTTTTCTCCAATGTTGAGGAGACCACAATTGGAGAATCCATAAAAAAAGACAAAATTCTCCCAGGTTTTAGCCTTCACACCTTCCAATTTTTGTGAAAGAGCAAATCCCCAATGGCAACCCACATTTCAAGGTATATAGTGCATCAACATAAACCGGAGGTAAACAAGAAGTCTACAGATCTTGGAAAATTGGAACAATACTCTAAGTGCTGGGGTAAGGCAGCAGGTCAGGGAAAATCTGTTGAAGTCAATGTTTCAGGTTGGAACCCGTTAATGAGACTGAATTAGAAAGGGGTAATATCGTATATCAAGTAAGGAGCGGGGAGGAGTAGCTGAGAAGGAGCTCAGAAGTGATAAGGTGTTCAACAAAAGGTGGAAAAGGTGAAAAGATAGGGGAGAGAGAGAGCAGGGCTGCTGGGAAGGGAGAAATTAAAGAGATAAGAATAGAAATAAGTAAAGAAGAGTTAGAAACAGTGGAAAAATACATAAAGAATCTGCAGGGACTATCAACTGCATTCTGTGCTCCCATTGTGGTCTCCTCAACATTAGAGAGACTGAGCACAGACTGGGAGACTGCTTTGTTGAGCACCTTGACTCTCCATTGCAATAGCATGGATCTCCCAATGCCCATCATTTCAATTCTCTATCCCATTCCCTTGCTGACATGTTTGTCCATGGTCTCAGGCACTGCTAGACTGAGACTACCTACAAATGGAAGGAACAACACCTCATCTTCTATCTGGGTACCCTCCCTTTGGATGTCGTTAACACTGATTTCTCTGGTTTCTGTTAAAACACACACCCCATCTTCATCCCTGTCTCTTTTCCTCTATTTCCATCTGACTGTCTGTCTGTCTCCCTCTCTCTCTCTCTCTCTCTCTCTCTTCCCTTTTTTTCTGTCCTCTTTTTTAGACATACAGTATGGTAACAGACCCTTTTGGCCCAAGAGCTCATGCCACCCAATTACACCCAATTGATCTACAACACAGGGTATATTTTTGAATGGTGAGAGGAATCCTGAGCCCCTGGGGAAAACCCATGCTGATACATGGAGAATGTACAAACTCCTTACAGACAGTGCAGATTCAAACCCTGGTCCCAATCACTGGCGCTATAAAAGCATTGCGCTACGCTAACTGAGCCAACCAAGTCACCGAGCCAAAATCAGTTCTCACCTTTTTTTCTTATCATATCCAGTCGACACTTTTTGTCTGTTGGTTTGGACTCTTCACCCTCCCATTCTTCCCCCTTTCTCTCCCCAGTGTTTAATTCAGATACCTGCCTGCTTTATGCTCACACCTTGAAGAAGGGCTCAGACCCAAAATGTCAGTAATATATCATTACCTCCTATGGATGCTGCAAGACTAACTGAGTTCCTCTAGCATTTCTGTGTTTTTTATACATAAAGTGCTGGGAAAGAGCATCTTAAATCCACAGAGTTCAATAGGAGGCCATTCTTCCATCATGGGTCATTTGAAAGGACCATTTAATTATTCTCATTCTTCTTAATCCACAATGATCTATTGTGAGAGTATCTTTTATCTCTTTTGAATGGTCCAATCCATATTATTCTTACAACTTGCAGTGGATGTAGGCCTGTCTCCAGACTCCATGCCCAAACAATAACACAATTAGTTTCACAGCTTCCTGCAAGCTACACATTATCATTACTCACTTAATAACAACCTCCACTAGGATGAATACCTAACATTCATATCCCCACCACACCCCTCCTCCTTTGCCCAACACACACACACACACACACACACACGCATCATATCATTTCTCAACCACAATCCTTAGATCACCTCAATAGATGGCAAGACACTCAGTGACACATTTCTGTCATCACTTTCCACAACTGGTCACAGAGGCTTTGTCTGTTAGAATTTGAACATACTATATAATCCCTTCATTCTCAAAAAGGCAGCTAAATCTGATTGCCACCAAATAGTAGCAGAAGTGATTAAAAAGTTCTGAGACTTGAAATAATTAAAAGATTTGCAACCCACTATAACGAAAGCAAGGTATTTACTTTGGTAGAGATAATGACACCATGAGCCGTGAAACCCTTATTACTTAACAGGGCAGAGCTGAAAATTCAAGGAGTTAAAATACATGATGATTCTCTTCAGTTAGTAGCACCAGAACTCTAACAAGCCATTTGTTTTGAAAGTCCTTTTCACAAAAAGATCACTCATTTCCTGCGATTCTTATTAGCTTAATTTCTATCCACAAAATGTTAGCATTTGATCAACTTTCCCAAGATATTTATGGAAAGTAATCTGATCTAAGTAAAGCTATTAAACATCAAAAATAAATGATTATACAGTCTTGCACTTGTGTGCTCTGTACATTAACATTTATTTAGTTAACCTGATCATTGTACATCTTGCTAGATTCTCTTTCAGTTTTTGAGAAGTAATGAATTTCACTTCCTCTTCACAGAAACTGTATGCTGTCATTCTCTAAACAGGCTTGGCCAGAAAGAGCACCTTAAAGAAAAGACAATGAATATCAGAAGTAGTTTATAATGTACTGACACTATATAGTGCATTTAGTAGTTCATGGACTTTAGAGGGATTCTTCAAAGAACAGCAAGAACATTTCCCAATTTCCAGCCAACTTTATAAATACTACCTGGTCAGTCATCTTATTTACTGTTTGTGGTATGTGTTATGTGGAAATCAACCGTGACTATGAAATAATTATTGGTTGTGAAGATGGTATTTGATAGATTATTAGCTTATTTCCTGACATGTATCGATACCTGGTAGTACTTAGTGTTGTAAAATAGAAATGTAAAATCATACAGAATGGAAACAGGCCATTCAACCCAACTCATCCATGCTGACCATCAAGTACCCTTCCATATTAATCCCATTTCCTATATTCCAAAGAATTTCATGTGCTCATCTACACATTTCTGTCAGCAACTTATCAGGTGGCAACTCCACGTTCGAGGCATCGGGAGATCCAATGGGCAGGCGGCCAGGACCTGGTTGGATATCGATGCTTGAGGTATTGGGAACTCTGATGGGTGGGCGGTTGGCCTCGAGGCATGAGTTCATGACCAAGGAATTGGGAGCTCTGGCCTGCGGGTGGCTGGGGCCGAGGTGAGAGGCTAGGATTGACTTTTACAAATTTTTAAAAAGTAATGTTGAATTTTACATTGTAATGTTGAGTTTTACACAAGTATAAACAGTGTCAGGTGTAGCACTTTGAGAGGTTAAATGTTGAGTTAATGTTCTTAAGTTGTTTAAAGTGGCCACTCAATTAGATAAGTTGGTAATAAGGCATATGCTATGCTTGGTGTCATTTGGCAGGGCACTGAGTATAAAAGTAAGGAGATCATAAAAATTTGGTTAGGCCGCACTTGGAAAATTGTATGCAATTCTGGTTGCTTCATTAAAGGAAGAATGTGAATGAAGGCTTTGGAAAGGCTACAGAAAAAGTTTACCAGGATATTGCCTGATTAGCGAGTATGAGTTATGGGGAAAAAAATTGGACAAATTGGGTTGTTTTCTCTGGACTGTAGGAGGAGGGGTGATCTGATAGAGATGCATAAAATCATGAAAGGCATTAAAACAGTCAGAATTTTTTCTCCAGGGTTAAAACATCAAAAACCAGAGGACGAGTGTTTAAGGTGAAGGGGAAGAAGTTTAAGGGAGATGTGTGGGGTAAATATTTTACACAGATACAATAATAGCATTTAAGAGGCTTTTAGATAGACAAATGTATATGAAAAAGATGGAAAGGAGTCTATTAAAAGCAACAGAGCTTAAATTTGATTTGCACTCTATGTTCAACACAAACACTGGCTGAAATGCCTGTTCCTGTGCTGCACTGTTCTATGTTCTATGTACTGTGGTCACTCCCAATTGCACTTCATAAAGCAGACTTAAATGAAGTGATCTTTGCATTCTAAAACCAGTTGTCACATTTAATGACTAAAAATAACTTTTGCAAATCACAAGATTCATGAGCAAATTGTGAATAGGTGAGGGTGGGTAAAGCAAATCATTTACTTCCTCTTTTCAAGATAGTTTTGTTTTCAGTTCAGTTAATGGGCAACTTTAGAAGAGGGGTTTAAAAAAAAAATCCTTGAGTTTTGTTTTTAAATTGGTACCTCTAAGGAAAGGCCGAGTAATCAGTATAAATTCCAAGTGTAGTGGGGATAAAACAAATCATGTTCAGAGAAATATCCTCCATAGCCTCCACAGCTTCCTTTTCTGTGATCTCCTGAACGTCTACTTACAATACCAATTTTAACCTTGATTGCTGTGGGTTTGAATTTTATTTTCTTCTCATTTATTCTTACTTACCTCCTACAATATTATACATACATTACAACTCCAATTATCCAAAATCGGATTCTCCAAGATCTTCAGTTATCCGATAACTCTGTGTGTGTGTGTGTGTGTGTGTGTGTGTGTATGTGTGTGCATGTGTGTGTTTGTGTGTGTGTGCATGTGTGCGTATGTGTGTGTGCGCATGTGCGTGTGTGTATGTGTGTGTGCTTGTGTGTACACGTGTGTGTGTGTGTGCGTGGTGTGTGTGTATGTGTGTATGTGTGTGTATGTGTCTGTGTGTACGTGTGCGTATGCATGTGTGTGTACGTGTATGTGTGCGCGTGTGTGTGTGTGTATGTGTGTGCATGTGTGTGTTTGTGTGTGTGTGCATGTGTGCATATGTGTGTGTACGCATGTGCGTGTGTGTATGTGTGTGTGCTTGTGTGTACACGTGTGTGTGTGTGTGCGTGGTGTGTGTGTATGTGTGTATGTGTGTGTATGTGTCTGTGTGTACGTGTGCGTATGCATGTGTGTGTACGTGTGTGTGTGCACGTGCGTGTGTGTGTGTATGTGTGCATGTGTGTGTTTGTGTGTGTGTGCATGTGTGCGTATGTGTGTGTGCGCCTGTGTGTGTGTGTATGTGTGTGTGCTTGTGTGTACACGTGCGTGTGTGTGTGCGTGTGTGTGTATATGTGTGTGCACGTGTGCATGCGTGCGTACGTTTATGTGCATGGTGTGTGTATGTGTGTGCGCGCACGCATGTGTGTGTATATGTGTGTGCGCACATGCATGCATACGTTTATGTGCGTGGTGTGCGTATGTGTGTGTGCGCCTGTGCGTGTGTATGTGTGTGTGCTTGTGTGTACACATGTGTGTGTGTGTGTGTGTGTATATGTGTGTGCACGTGTGCATGCATGCATACGTTTATGTGCGTGGTGTGCGTATGTGTGTGTGCGCCTGTGCGTGTGTGTATGTGTGTGTGCTTGTGTGTACATGTGTGTGTGTGTGTGCGTGTGTGTGTATATGTGTGTGCACGTGTGCATGTGTGCGTACGTTTATGTGTGTGGTGTGTGTATGTGTGTGCGCGCACGCATGTGTGTGTATATGTGTGTGCGCGCATGCGTGCATACGTTTATGTGCGTGGTGTGTGTATGTGTGTGTGCGCACGCGTGTGTGTATATGTGTGTGTATGTGTGTGCGCGTGTGTGTACGTGTTTGTGTGTGCGTGTGCGTGCATGTGTGTGTATTTATGTGTGTGTATGTGTGTGTGCATGCACATGTGTGTATGTGTGTGGTGTGTGTGTATGTGTGCATGTGTGTGTGTGCGTGTTTGTGTGTGTGTATGTGTGTGTGTGTGCATGTGTTTATGTGTGTGTGTTTGAGTGTGTGTGTGTATGGGCGTGTGTGTGTATGGGCGTGTTTGTGTGTGCATGTGTGTGTGCACACGCATGGGTGTGTGCGCACACGTGCACGTGCCTGTGTATGTGTGTGTATGCGTGTGTGTGTGTATGTGTGTGTCTGTGTGTGTGCGCGTGCGTGTGTATGTGTGTGTGCATGTGCGTGTTTGTGTGTGCATGTGTGTGTGCACACGCATGGGTGCGTGCGCACACGTGCACGTGCCTGTGTATGTGTGTGTATGCGTGTGTGTGTGTATGTGTGTGTCTGTGTGTGTGCGTGTGCATGTGTGTGCGCATGTGTGCATGTGCGTGTTTGTGTGTGTGTGTGTGTGCGCATGCACGTGTGTGTGTATGTGTGTGTATGTGTGTACGTGTGTGTGTGCGTGTGCATGCGTGGGTGCATGTGTGTGTATGTGTGTGTGTGTATGTGTGTGTGCGTGTGTGTGCGCGCGCACGCGTATGTGTGTGCGTGCGTGTGTGTGTAGTGTGTGTGTGCGTGCGTGCGTGCGTGCGTAAAAAATTGTGTTTGGCATGTTTCACTTACCTAAATTTAATCAATCCATTTTGATAGCAACACTTTCAACTCACAGAAACATAAGCTTTGTATGAACAATCTTAACTATTCCACCATTTCTCCTTTAAGTGTCTCCTTAAAAAGATGCTTCTTTGATAAAACCATTGCTCCCCATTCCAATAAGTTTTCCTCTTTGTATCATTCTAACTGTCTACTATATCAATTCCTCTCAATATATGATAAACTTCCATCAGATCCCTCCTCAACCTCCGATGCACGAATGAAAACAACCCAAGTTTGTCCAACCTCTAATCCAGCAACATGCTGGTAAATCTCTTCCATTAACTGCTTCTAAGCCTTCACATTCCTCCTGCAATAGGAAATGCAATTTTCTAAGTGGAGCTTAACCAAAATTTTGTATGGTCATAGATTCATAGTCATAGAGTGTGGAAACCAGTCTATAGGCCCAACTTGACCACACCAACTTATATGTTCCACTCTCACTAGTCCCTCCTGTGTGGCTCATATCTGTCTAAACCCATCCTATCCATGTCTTTGTCCAATTTTTTTCTTAAACTTTGAAATAGTACCTGCCTCAACCACATACCCCTTCAGCAGTTTGTTCTATACATCCATCACCCTCTGCTTTAAACATGTTACCCCTCAGGTTCCTGTTAAGTCTCTCCCCATCACCTGAAACCTATGTCCTCTGGTTACTGATTCCCCTTCTCTGAATTAAAGACTGCATTAACCCAATCTATTCCTCTTATTACGGGCCCTCAGGACCCCAAAACCCAGCAGCAATAGAAATTCTCCAAGACAAATGGTTACTTAAACAAAAGTTGCTTTTAATTATCTTTAAACATGAAAACAGGATTAAACTAACTTATTACTACTAACTTAACCAAACTTAACCCCCTTCCAATTCTAAACGCACGTATATAATATGTGCATAAGTTCAGAAAAGTTCTTTGATTCACAGTCCAATCTCACTTCTCACTCCTCCAGAAAGAAAGAAAGATACTGTGCAAGAGAATTTAACATTAAAGAATTTCACCAGGCCTTGGTTACCACTCAGGAAGGTTCTTGTCGGTTTTCAAAGAGAGATTTGTTGCTCATTGGACACAAATTGATTCCTTCCGATCAGCCACTTCAGTGTCTTGCTGAAAAAACTTGCCCCATCAGGGTTTTCTAGATGATAACCTCTTTCTTTCAGGTCACCACAGAGTTCCTTTTCTTTTTCCCTTATCTCAGACGAAACACCACACAGCCAGCCATCTCCTCTTGTGTGGACCATGAGGGCTTTAAATAGGCTGAAGTCAGAACTCACAACCTGTCTTCCAAAATGGGGTTTTTCCACAAGCTTTCCAGCTTGTCCTGTTCCAGTCCCAGCTGCTGCTGCTGAACTGTAGAACTGAATTCTCTCTCTCTCTCTCTCACTCACTCACTCACTCAGAGAAAACCACATGACCCTCTTAGAACAGTAAATTGCATTCAGACAGACTACGGTGCTGGACCCAATCTTCTGAGTCCGTTCATCTGTTCCTTTCCAAAACAATAATCCATTACTCCACATCATGTTCAATTAACACCTACTTGTGAAGTCTCTATAGGCATTCTTCAAAGTTTTTGCAAAGGCACCCGGAGCCTGGACTGTCTGGCTTGAGCAGAGCTCTGGCATTTTAAATGAGATCTGTGTTGTGAAGTGTTTGTTTGTGACCCACACTAAAAAAAACCTGCCACAATTTAAAGCATATCTATATACAATATAAAATATAACATAATTTGTCACACTCTCAAAATTGCATACATCTCTATGAGATCACCACCCCACCCATCTTCCAGTGCTCCAAAGAATAAATCCCTGGATTGCTCAACTTCTCCCTATAGCCCAGGCCTTGGAGTCCTGGCAATTTCCTTGTAAATCTTCTCTACCTCCTCTCCACCTTGACCACCTTTCCTATAGCACAGTGACCTAAAGTGAACAAATATCAACTGACCCTAACTAGATCATGGCTTTGAAATGTACGTAAATCCTGCCCCTAAACATAATCTACAATAGTTTTATGGACATAACAAATCTAGTGGTTCAATAATATTATGTTATGGTGAAAACAGTGCTGTTCGAACAGGGAGTTTCATGGTTCAGACTCAGTGATGGAAAAGAGTTAATGATGTATTTTCAGTTCTGGAAGGTCGATGACATTTTCACGTGAAGTAAAAGGTAAGAAAAAGACAACAGGAATTGGATTAAATGGATCTCTGTCAGAGAGCTACAGAAGGATGATGTCTTAAACAATTTACTTGTGTGTTGTCAGATTCCATAATTTGTCACTTATTTGTCAAAACCTGTTAGCATTGGTAAATTTATAAAATTTGAAATGGAAGTTTGTCCAAATTATATGTGGCAGCAAACTAGCATCAGATATGATCTTTGTAAGTGTTTCTCTGGAATGATGCATTAATAACAAGTTCTAACAAGAACAGTCTGCTTCCAATAACTGAATTTGCTGACAGGGCTTGTACATGTCATCCTAGAAAAATTAATTTCAGGTTTTCTCATAATGTGAAGCAATGGAAGAACATAGACTACGTGCAGGAAGGCCAATCAACATTTAGGCAGGCCCAAAATCATTAATTGAAGTCCAGTCAAGCAAAGTAAATAGTTTTTCTACTTTTTTTCTTTCAGAAAATCGTTGACTCATTGTAGTTGACAATTTGATCCAACCACTTTTCAGCCTTCACCTATCTTCACACCCAGATCAGCAAACCAGTTGATTATTTCCATTAATGGCTTTGGACTAGAGTTCTAAAATAGCGCGCCACCACTGCTTTTCCGAAATTGTGTACAATTTGGCTGAAGTGATGTAAATTAACATCATATTCATTTAAAAATGTCATAAAAAAGAGTAGAGAATTAAATATGTAATTCTGATGTGAGTTAATTCCAGCAATATTATATATAGAGTCTCCTTTAGTGTTTTGCAATTAGTCAAGAGGGTAAAGATGCCTCTGCTCTGTGGTAAACTGATAATTTGGATTTGGATTTTGATTGCCCATTGAAGACTGAGGGTAGTGGTGGAAGGGTGCATTGGGACATCTATTGTTTATGGTAGGTATTAATGACTTGGATGAAAATATAGCTGGGTGATGGAGTTGCAGACAGTGAAGAGTACTATCAAATAATACAACAGTACAGAGATCAGTTACAGATATGGGCAGAGAAATGGCAGCTTAAAAAACTGAGAGCTGAGAGTTACCTTTCTACCGAAGGTCCACAGGGGCAAGAACAGGGGCAGCGGGAGCGACGGGGGCAAGGGATGTGGATTGGTGAGTCTCCATCTGAAAATGGAGAATATTTGCACTACATTTTTAAAACTCAATTTTATTTGGAGGCAACTTTCATGGCAAAGAGAGATGCAGAGTGCCCTACGATACCCTATGGAAGAAGTCTACAAAAATAGTTTGTTCTAACGTGATGTTTGAGCTATAATATGCGTTTATTCCATTTGCACTGTTTGAGATGTCTACAATGTCTGAGCCAGTTTTATTTTGAAGTTTTACTTTAAAATTTAAAAAAATGCAAGTGTAGCAGCCTGCTAACCAGGATGCGACCAAGTACATAAAATGGCCGACGTATGCAGCAACCACACAGAACCCATGAAGGTCAATGACCTTCATCCTAGGTGACCACCTGCATGGCGGGAAACAGCAAGAAATGGCCAGAACGCCCCCCCACTCAGAGATCGGCACAGACATGACGTCACTCCTGACGTCAGCATGAGGAGTGAATATAAGCAGAGTTGCCAGTGCAATAAATCAGTCTTCCTTGCCCACACTACATTGGTGACCCTGACAGCTCCAACCAAAGATGATGGAACAAGCAGCTCTTCATGCAGTTTCGTTGAAGCTGCCAACCTTCTGGGCATCGCAACCACACGCGGTTTGAACAGGCCGAGGCCCAGTTCCACATTCAACAGATCAATGCCAATGACACACGTTACGACTACATGGTGAGCTGACTCGACCAGGAGACAGCATCAAGGGTTGTCGGTTTCCTATGGCAACCTCCAGAGCAAGGCAAATACAGTGCCCTCAACGATCTGTTAATGTGCACCAAGTTGCTGTGAACCCAACTCCACCATACCACAGCTTACCACCCTCAGCCAACAAGTTGGTGAAACAGTTCCACAGGCACCTAAAGGTGGCCTTGATGGCTCAACTCAAGGTGCTGAACTGGGCAGGTAAGTTACCCTGGGGATCTGCACTGCACCAAAAGAGGACTTCAATGCTTCTGCAGCTGTGATGGTAAACTCCCCTGGTAATACCAGGGGAGTTCTTGGCCACCAGCAAGGACCTCGAGGACCCCATGGCCTCATTGACTAAGTTGAAGGAACAAATGGGGACTCCAGCACCTCCACATCCTCTGCTGCACTGCAAAATCAAAACCTACGTCCCCAAAACTTAGAAACCTATGAGTACATTTTCGTGTGTGGTGGGGGGGGGGGGGGTGCACATCGAACACCACTGCCACAGCCATATGAGGGGCTGTATAAAGTAATTAGGGTCAATGTGTGCTAGATATTGGCAGAAAGGAAGAGACTTTAAAAATCGATCACCTCAGACCATCACACTTGGACATCAGCCAACTGGTCTCCCCGCAGCCCCCATGTTGCAGAGGTAGGCCACCGAGAGCTCCAATTGCCAGTTCTGGGGGGGCGGGGGTGTAATTTAGCAGCCCACTAACCAGAACACAACCCAGACACAAAATGCTCGATGATCATGACGATGGCGCGGACCCCACAGGGTCGATTGACCTCCATTCCAGGTGACCACCTGCATGGTGGGAAACCACAAGCAATGGCGGGAATATCATCGAGCTGGAGATTGGAGCTGCCGGGATGTCACTCCCAACATCAGCAGCAAGCAGTGAATAAAAGCAAGTCTTCAACTTCAACTCCTCGTATGTGTGTCTTTCCACATTTCTTGGTAGTGCGCATACTATACGAGTGATATTATGGTCTTTTATCGCTTTATTTATCTAAATTCATTTAACGCCTCTCACCCTCTGTTTTATGTAATTTTGTGTTAAATTTTGAAACATCACATTTGCTTAAAGGAACTGCCATTTTAAAATGATTCCAAAATCCGTAAGATTCTGACCAATAGCGCGTCTGGTCCCGACAATCCCGGATAAAAGGTTAGCCGCCTGTATCTACTTCCACTACAACTCCTAGCAATTACAACTCTCTGTGTAAAAAAAATGCGTCCTTCGCATATATGATATATTTACCCTGGGAAACAATTCTGTCTACCCCATACCCTATCCATGGCTCTCATAATTTTATAAATGTTCCTTAGGCCTCCCATCAGCCTCCAACTGTCCAGAGAAAATTGCTGAAATTTGTATAAACACTCCTATCAGAATCAGAATCAGAATTTATTGTCATGAATAAGTCGTGAAATTCAGTGTTTTGTGGCAACACCACAGTGCAGATATACATATTGAAACCATCTTACAATATCACTACAAAAAATAAAATAAAATATAAATAAACAATAATAGGGCACAAAAAGTGAGGCAGCATCTTTGGTTCATTGATTATTCGGGAATCTGAAGGCAGCGGGGAAGAAGCTGTCTTTGTGCCACTGAGTGCTCGTCTTTAGGCTCCTGCACCTTTTGCCTGATGGTAGCAGAGTGGCCTGGGTGGTGGGGGTCTTTGAGGATACAGGCTGCTTTTTTAAGACACCACCTCATGTAGATGTCCTCGATGGAGTGAAGTCTGATGCCTGTGATGTCGCAGGCTGAGTTATCAACCCTCTGGAGTTTATTCTTGTCTTGAGAGTTGGCATCTGTATACCTGGCAATGAAGTAATCATCCAGAATACTCTCCACGGTACATCTGTAGAAGTTTACGAGAGTCCTTGGTGACATAACAAACCTCCTCAGACACTTCACAAAGTATAGCTGCTGGCAAGCCTTCTTTGTGATTCTGTCGCGTCTGCTGCGGCAGTGCTTACCAAATAAAGAGAAGTCCACACAAGCTGAGTGTAAAACAAAGACTGACTTTAATGGTTTGAATTCCCCGCATGTCCGCGCTGGCCCGCCCACTTCTAGTGACATACCCTCCGACTTCCAGAAGTGATGTCATCGCGTTGTGGTGTTACTCTCCGGCCGGCTGGCCGCTATGCAGAAGTGAAGGGCTCCTTAGCCCGCACGGGGGGGCGAGGCAAAGGCTCCTTCTCAGCAGTGAAGGGGAGTCCACTCCATCTTGGACCGTCCATGTGTTGTGGAGATTCACCCCATTTACTCGCATGATGGCTTGACCCACTACACCCCCCCCCAACAAAGAATCGCGGCTGTTCTCTGAGCAGCCTGACTTACAGTCTCTGGGCAGTCTACCTCTGTGCTTGACCCGTGGGTCTAGAGCCAGCACGTCGGAGTCCAGGTCCGCAACTTTGAAGTGGTCAACTGTGAATCTGTCCTGTCGGCCTCCAATGTCTAACATGAACACCACACCGTCTTTCTGCAGTATCTTGAAGGGGCCTTCATATGGGCACTGTAGAGGGGGTCCTTTGCTGTCCTCTGTGTACAAAAATATGGTGTGTGGACTGCATGTCTGCTGGAACGTGGCTGGGTGGCGAGCAATGTCAGGATGGTGGCTGGGGGTGGGGGGCACTCCCACTCGCTTGCTCTCTCAGCTGGCGCAGGATGTCTAACGGGCTGGTCTGCGGGCCAGTGGGGTTGAAATGTAGGTCCCCAGGTATGGTAAGAAGGGGGCTGTAACCATCTCTGCAGACCATGCTGGTAGGTCCTCCTTTGGTGCTGTGCGGATCCCGAGCAGAACCCACGAGAGCTCGTCCATCCAGTTCGGCCCAGTCAGTCAGGCTTTCAATGCAGCCTTCAGGTGGTGGTGGAACCATTCAACTCGTCCATTTGCTTGGGGATGGTAGGCCGTCATATGATGGACATGGCTTCCGCATAATTTCACCAGGTTGGACCAGAGGGAGGAGGTGAACTGCGCTCCTCGGTACGATGTGATGTGGGTCGGGATTTTGAAACTTGTGACCCAGGTAGAGAGGAAAGCCTGGACGCATGCAGCCACGGGTATCACCTCTGGCAAGTGGGTGAATCTGTCGATGGTCATGAACAGGAACCTCATACCCTGGCTCACTGGGAGAGGGCCGGAAATGTTGACATGGACATGTTTGAACCTGTGTTGCACTGGCTAGATGGTCTGTAGGGGGGGCTTTGGTGTGTCAGTGCACCTTGGCGTGCTGGCACTGTAAGCAGGTTCAAGCCCACAGGGTAACATCTCGGCGGAGCCCATAACACACGAACTTATCCGAGGGCAGGCGGACCATGGATCTTATGGAGGGATGCAATAAACTATGTATCTGGGCAAAAACCTGCTGTTGTCAGGTCATGGGTAGAATCGGCCTTGGGGATCCGGTGGAGATGTCGCACAACAGCATCAGTTCTACTGGTGTGGGGCAGAAGTCTCTGACCTTCAGTCTGGTGATGCCCGTCTGGTATGCCTGGGCATCTGTGTCCTCCCTCTGGTCCTTGGCAAGCTGGACGACATTGAGCCCTCTCGAGATTGCAGTGATTGTGGGCCAGGACTGCTCGTCAGCTACTACGTTGGCCTTGTCGGCAACATGGCAAATATCCATGGTGAATTCCGACAAGTAGGAGAGATGCCGTTGTTGTCTTGCCAACCACGGGTCCAAGACCTTGCCGAGCGCGTAGATCAACAGTTTGTGGTCCGTGTAGGCAGTGAACACTCTCCCCTCTAGCATGTAGCATAAGTGCCATATCAGCAGGTACAAGGCCAGCAGTTCGCAGTCAAACGTGCTGTACTTGAACTCTGGTGTTTGGAGGTGCTTACTGAAGAAGGTGAGGGGTCATCAGTGTTCATCGACCCATTGCTCTAGCACCATGCCCACCACTCTGTCTGGAGTGTTCATTGGGAGGGTCAGGGGGGAGGTGGAATCCGGGTGTGCCAGTGCCGTGATCTTCGCCAGTGCTGCCTTGGTGGTGTGGAAAGCCTCCATAGCCTCCGGTGTCCATTGTGTTATCTTGTTGCCGAGTTTGACAAGCCCAACAGGAACTGCATGAAGGTGGCTGCTCCAGGGAGGAAGCAATGGTAGAAGTTGACCATCCCCAAAAACTCCTGTAGTTCTTTGGTCGTGTTCGGCTTGGGGAAGTTATGAATAGCCTCCACCTTGTTAGGTAGTTGCGTGGCACCCTCTGGGGTGATATGACGCCCCAGGGTCTATTATTTGCAAGCCGAATTGGCACTTGGCTGGGTCCACTGTGAGCCTGAACTGCTGCAGTCTGTCGAACAGATGGGTGAGGTGCATCCTGTGGGTGCTGGTGTTGGGGCTGGCAATAAGAATGTCATCCAGATAAATGAAAATGAAGTTGAGGTCCCTCCTGACCACGTGCATTAGCCGCTGGAATGTCTAGGCCATGTTTTTGAGTCTGAAAGGCATTCTTTGGTTTTCAAAGAGGCCGAAAGGTATGATGATGGCCATCTTTTGGATCTCGCTGGGATGTACAGGGATTTGGTGGTACCCCTTCATGAGGTCCACCTTGGAGACTACCCTGCAGCCCTGTAGTCTCCTGGCAAAATCCTGGAAATGTTGGATGGGGTACCTGTCTGATACCATCACCTTGTTTAGACATCGGTAGTCACTGCACGGATGCCAACTGCTGGAGCTCTTCTGCACCATGTGGAGCAGGGAGGTCCACAGGCTTTGGAATGGTGGACGATTCCTCAATTCCTCCATGGTGGCAAATTTGGCCTTGGCTTGCTGGAACTTGTCTGGCGTGAGGTGCCGGGCTCGTTCATGCACCAGGGGGTCGGCAAACTCTATGTGGTGCTCCATGCGATGTGGCAGGATGGAATCATAGAGGTGCGGTGCCATTAGAGCTGGATATTTGGCCAGTAAGGAGGTGTACTCATCTCGGTCCAGGGTGTGGATTTTCCAGTGGCAGGAAAGAGCTTTTACTAACCGACATCTTGTCATGTCCACCAGCAGTTCATGAGCACCAAGAAGCACCTGTCCCACAGCGCAATGGTGCACTCCCACTGAAAAACAGCATCTGTGATGTGGATGGTGACTAGGCGGGTGCCATAGCTGGGAATGGAGGACCCATTGACTACTTGCAGGGGAAAGCCTTTGGTGTTATTTCTCGCCTCAAAGAATATGGGTGGGATAAGGTTAATCTCTATGTCTGTGTCGACGAGGTATTTCCTCTTGGTCTCCTTGGCTCTGAGGTAGAGTAAATCTTTCTATGTGCCATCCACTGAGGCCACTATCGGCGGCCAGCCTAGTCGTTTCCCATTGCCATGTTGTTTTTGGCAGTAGGGTATGAGTATGGGGGGGGGGAAGGAGGTGCACTGCCAGGCATTCCTGCCCCATTGGCGGTGGTAGAAACAATACTCGCTGTTCTGCTCTGTGCGCCCTTCAAGTTGCCACTGTGCCGCAGCTACTGCTGGTGTTTCTGGTGGGCTGGATGGGGTGGTGGCGCTGATCGCGTAGACTGGTTGCACGTGGAGGAAACTTTGCTGTGGCGTGCAGATCAGCCTGCCTGCTTCCTTGGCTACAAGGTGTGGGGCGCTTAAATCCATGTCCGAAACTGCCGAGGATACACATCCTGGGAGTTTCGAGAGGAATACTGCCTTGAATAGGAAACAGTCTGTGTGTTCATCTGATAGGGCTGCCATCTCATGCATTAGCTCAGAGGGGTTTCTGTCGCCCAGGCCCTGCATGTTGAGGATTCTAATGGCACGTTCATGCCAACTGAGCTTTAGGGTGTCAAGAAGGAAACATCGGAACTAACTGTACTTGTACTCCATCAGTGGGTTTTCATAAAAGAGCTTACTTTGGCAACTATGGCAGCATCTAGGGTGCTGACGATGTGCCAGAACTTGGAGTCCTCTGAAATGATTTCTCTGATGTGGAACAGTGTCTCAGCCTGCATTGTAGCCAGTTCCTAGGCTGGTTTGCCCAGAAAGGCAGGAGATGTACACCCACCTTGTTGATCGTGGGTGCTGCGACTGTGGATTCAGCCAGTTGCTGCATTTTCTTGTGATCAATGCTGGTTCCAAAATGTTGGAACTGTTGGGGTCCCACTGTAGCATCTGCTGTGTCAGCGCTATCAAATAAAGAGACAACACACAAGATGAGTGTAAAACAAAGAATGACTTTACTGGATTGAATTCCCCAGCTGGCCGCTACGCAGAATTGGAGGGCTCCTTAGCCTTCATGTGGCGCGAGGCACAGGCTCCTTCTCGGCAGTGAAGGGGAGCCCACGCCATCTTGGACCGTGTTGCTGCAATTTGGCCCATTTACTAGCGCAGTCGCTCGGCCCACTGCAATTGCATCAAAGTGAAGGCTCCAGGACAGATCCTCATAGATGCTGACATCCAGGAATCTGAAGTGCTTGACCCTCTCCACTACTGAGCCTTTGATGAGGACTGGTTCTTGTTCCCCGACTTCCTCCTGAAGTTCACAATCATCTCCTTGGTTTTGATGACATTGAGCGCAAAGTCATTGTCATTACACCATTCAACGAGCTGATCTATCTCCCTCCTGTACACTTCCTCATTGCCATTGTGATTCTTCTGACAACTATGGTGTCATCAGCAAACTTGTAGATGGAATTGGAATTATGCCTTGTCACGCAATCATGAGTGGATACCAAGTAGAGCAGTGGGCTAAGCGTGCATCCTTGGGGCACGCCTGTGTGGATGATCAGTTTGGAGGAGACACTGTTTCCAATTCGTACTGACTGTAGTCTTCCAATGAAAAAGTCAAGGATCCAGTTGCAGAGGCCTAGAGTTAATAGCTTCCTGACCAGCACTGAGGGCATAATGTTATTGAAGGCTGAGCTGTAGTCTATGAAGAGCAGCCATATATATGAACTGCTGCTTTCAAAGTGATCCAGAGCTGAGTGGAGAGCCTGCGATAATGCATCTGCTGTGGAGCGATTGTGTCGATAGGCATGTTGTAGTTGGTCCAGTTCTTTATTTAGGTACATGTGAATTCTGGCCATGACCAGCCTCTCAAAGGATTTCATCACAATAAAAGTTAATGCCACTGGGTGATAGTCATTGAGGCAGCCCTCCTTACTCTTCTTGGGTACAGGGAAGACTGATGCCCTTTTGAAGCTGGTGGGAACCTCTAACTGCTGCAATGAGAGGTTGAAAATGTCCACAAACACTCCAGCTATATTTTAGCTCAAATTTTCATTATCCTGCTGTGATAGTACAGATTCTATCACCAATGTGTATATGTACATATGTTCAGATGGTAGCGTAGGATGACTGTAATTGGCTGAGTGTAGCCACACCTACTGGCAGGTCTTAAAGGATTGCTCCTATCCAGACCAGGTCATTCTGGACTGGTCAACCTACTTGTGATATGCTCCAGTCTTTTAGTTAATAAAAGCCTTGGTTTGGATCAACAAGTTTTTGGTTCTTTTGATGCACATTACACCTGCTAGGTACACAGTCAGGGCCTGATGCCTTGCAAGGGTTCACCCTCTTGAATGATGTTCTGATGTCACCCTCAGAGACAGATATCGCAGGGTCCTCACCCTCTTAAGGGATTCTATTTGGCATTGTTTGTTTCTTCTCAAAGTGGGCATAGAAAATGTTCAACTCATTGGGTAATGAAGCATCACAGCCATCTATAGTGTTTGCCTTCGCTTTGTAGGCTGCAGTGACCTACACTCCCTGGTGTGTATCTGTCTTTAGCATTCTCTGGAATTGCCACTTTGCTTCAGAGATGGCCTTCCATAGGTTGTACCTGGACTTCTTGTAAAACCTCAATCCCCAGCCTTAAATGCCCTTGTTCTTGCCCTCAGCAGGTTGTAGATTCTCTGATTCAACCAAGGCTTCTAGTTAAATCTTCTATATTCTAACACAGGCAACATCTGGTAACCCTCTTCGGTACCATTCTTCCTATAATGAGGTGTCAAGAATTACACAAATACTGTGGATGCGGTCTGACCAAAATTTTATGTAGCTGTAACATGATTTCCTTCCTCTTATCCTCAATGCTCCAAACAATGAAGCCAAGCACATCGTATATCTGCTTTACTACCCTTCTTTACTATGTGGCTACATTCAAGGATTTATGGACCTGGACCTTTAGATGCCTCTGCCCAATCTCATTACCTATATACTTTCCCCTTATATTTGACCTCCTGAGGTGTAACACCTCACATTTATCCTGCTTGTCATGCTCTACATATTCCTTGTGCCGGCAGAATGGTTCCAACTGCTTGGTGGATTATGGGTAATGAAGATGGCCATTGCTCCCACATTGAGCTGTCACCACAAGCTGATATGGCGCTCCGGTGCACTCCAGGCTTGGCAGCACTCCACCACTGCTGCCGTGTCAGGAGTTAGATGGGGGGGGGGGGGGGAGAAGACAGCCAGGGGCAGGAGGAATGGAGGACAGCCGGGAGCGGGGTTGGGTGATGGATGGATGGCCGGGAGCGGGGACAACCGACAGCCGGGTGCATGGGTGTGGGTGGGGGGATGGACGGCGGGGGCAAGGAGCAAGGCAGTTGGGCGTATTCATTAGTTTAGACTGCAGACTGACTGCAAAAATTCCAAGGCTGCCATAGGAAAAATTCTGGACAGGAATTTGTTTCTAATTCCCACCTGGAAATTTTTACACAGCCGGTGTAGTGGGGAATTTCCGAGAAATTCCTGTTATGTAGCAGGCGTGATAAAAAGCTAATTTGATGAGCAGATGTCATTTACCGAGAAAAGTGTAGATTTTTGGAGGTTGCCGGTATTTGGAATCCTGGATTAAAGGTTCGGCATCTGTACTTTAGATGCTCTAAGAGTCTTCTTGATACACTCGTGAATGTGCATGGAATAGAAGGATCATGTGCAAGCAGCAGAGTTTTAGTTTAATTAGGCATCTTGTTTGGCTCGGACATCACGAGTTGAAGGAACTGTTTGTGTGTTTTACTTTCTATGTTCTATATAATAGAAAGGGGAAAAAAAGAAATGTTAGAACATTACAGCACGGAAACAGGCCCCTTACACCATTCTAGTCTGTACCAACCATTTTTTTTAATTGCCTAGTCCCACTGACCTGCATGCAGTCCATATCCTGTCCCATCCATTTGTCTGTCCAAATTTTTCTTAAATATTAAAAATGAGCCCACATTCACCGCTGCAGCTGGCAGCTCATTCCACATTCCCACCACTCTCTGAGAAGATATTCCCCCTTATGATCCCCCTAAACTTTTACTTTTTCATTCTTAATCCATGTACTCTGGTTTGTATCTCACCTACCCTCAGTGGAAAAAGCCTATCTATATTTACTCTGAGTATCTCCTTCATAGTTTTAAATACCCCTATCAAATCTTCCTAATTTTTCTACACTCCCTGTAACTCAGATCCTGAAGTCTGAGCAATATCCTAATAAATCTTCTGTGCACTCTTTCTATCTTATTGATATCTTTCCTGTAGCTAGGTGTCTAAAACTGTCCACAATACTCCAAAATGGGCCTTACCAATGTCTCATACAACATAACATCCCAACTCCTGTACTCAATACAGTAAAACCTCATTAGAACACTGTAGTTGTGGTCCAAGATTTCATACCGTGTTACAGCCGAGTCGCAGAACAGATGCAGGGGCAGTCGGCGCAGTACTTCAGGGCTGGGGCTGCCGGCATGGGACTTCGGGGCAGGGGCGGCCAGCGCAGGACGTCAGGGCAGGGGCAGCTGCTACGGGATGTCGGGGCAGGGGCAGCCGCCGTGGGACTTCGAGGCAGGGGCGGCCAGCACGGGACGTCAGGGCAGGGGAGGCCGATGTCGATGTCCCGTGGCAGCTGCCCCTGCCCCAAAGTCCTGTGCTGAGGGGTAGGGGCAGTGGCGAAGGGGGCGGTCAGGCTGTGGGAAGGGGGGCTGTCATGTGCGGGGATGGGGGCTGTCAGGAGCGGGGAATTGGGTCACAGGCTGATTGTCATCAGCCCACTCCTTAGCAGTTTGGGGTCCACAGACACCCGTGCTAAGATATTCCACAGATTAATGAATCGTGTTCTAATAAGGTTTCACTATACTTTGATTTATGAAGGCCAATATGCCAAAAGCTCTCTTTAGAACCTGTGACACCACTTTCAGGGAATTATGTATCTGTATTCCCAGATACCTCTGTACTACCACACTCCTCAATGCCCTACTATTTACCGTGTATGTTCTTTCTTGGTTTGTCCTTCCAAAATGCAATACCTCACATTTGTCTGCATTTTAATTCCATCTGCCATCTTTCAGCCAATTTTTCCATCTAATCCAAAACCCTCTGCAAGCTTTGAACACCTTTTTCACTGTCCACAATGCTACCATTCTTAGTGTCATCTGCAAACTTGCTGATCCAATTTACTACATTATCATCCAGATCATTGATTTCAATGACAACCAATAATGGTCCCAACATGGATCCCTGAGGCACACCACTAGTCACATGCCTCCAGTCTGACAAGCAGTCATCCGCCACTACTCTCCGATTGAGCCATTGATGAATCCAGTTCACTACTTCACCATGAATCTTCCTGACTAACCTGCCATGCGGGGCCTTGTGAAAGGCCTTTCTAAAGTCCATGTAGGCAAAATCCACAGCCTTTCCTTTGCCAACTTTCCTGGTAATCTCCTCGAAAAACTCTAAGATTAGTTAAACACAACCTTCTATGCATAAAGCCATGTTGATTATTCATAATCAATCCCTGGTGATCCAAATAATTGTATACCCAATCTCTTCGAACACCTTCCAATAATTTATCTACTACTGATGTCAGACTCAATGGCTTATAATTTCCAGGGTTAATTTTGTAGACTTTTTTAGACAACAGAATATGAGCTACTCTCCAATCCTCCAGTACCACACCCGTGGCTGAGGACAATTTAAATATTTCTGCCAAAGCTATTGAAATTTCTACACATGCCTCCCTCAAGGTTTGAGGCAATACCTTGTCAGGCCTTGGGGATTTAGTCACAGTTATTGCATTAAGATAGCAAGCATTTCCTCCTCTTTAAGTTGTATTGGTTCAATGACCTCACTGATTGTTTTCCTTACTTCGAAAGACTCTGTGCCTGTTTATGAGTGATTACTGATGGAAAAAAATCATTTACGATCTCCCCTATCTCTTTAGGCTCTACACAAAACTGAACACTCTGATCTTCAAGGGGACAAACTTTTTCCCTTACTATACTCTTGCTATTAATATTCTTGTAGAAACCCTTAGGACATGATGTAACGTGACTGAGCGATGCAACTCTGACTTGATGCGACATGACTCTGATGCAACGCGACTGACTCAACATGATGTGACTCTAACTCAACGCGACACAAATTCGATGCAACGTGACGAGATGTGAAATTGACACAATGCATCACAAAGTTGAATCATGCAACGTGAATTTGACTGTTTTTCACTACTTGTATTGGCGGACCAGGTGAACATGGTACTTTTGCATTGGGTGGCGGGCTAGATAAATTTGCCTTCCCCTGATCTATATCAATGATCTAGATGATATTGTGGTAAATTATGTGCAGTTTTGGTCACCAAACTCAGGAAAGATATCAATAACATAGAAAGAGTGCAGAGGTTTACTACAGGTACACAATCCTTTATCCAGAACCCTTGGGGGACAGTGTGTTCTGAATTTCGGATTTTTCCGGATTTCAGAACAAAAGCCAGCTGTCCCAGATTTAAGCCCACCTGAATTGTGCTGCTGTCTCTCTCTCCTCCCCCCCGCCCACCCAAGTCACGCTGCCATCTCTCTCTCCCTCCCTCCGCTGTACCAGCACCAGTAAAAAAAATGCTGGATTTTGGAGCTTTCTGCATTTTAGATGTCCGGATAAAGGATTGTGTACCTGTAGGATGTTGCCTGGACTTGAGAAATTGAGTTACAGGGAAAGGTTAAACAGGTTAGGACTTTTTTCCCTGGAGCATAGAAGAATGATGGGAGAATTTATAGAGGTATTTAAAATTATGAGGGGGATGGACACCGTAAATGTAGATGGGCTTTTCCACTGAAAGTAGGTGAGATACAAACCAGAGGATATGGTTTAAGAGTGAAAGGGGAAAAGTTTAGGGGAAACATGAGGGGGAGCGTCTTCACACAGAGAGTGGTAGAAGTGTGGAATGAGCTGCCAGCTGACCTGGTTAATGCAGGCTCAATTTTAACATTTAAGAAAAATTTGGATAGACACATGGATGGGAGAGGTATGGAAGACTATGGACTTGGTGCAGATCAGTGGGACTAGGCAAAAAACAATGGTTAAGCACAGACTAGAAAAGCCAAAAGGGCCTGTTTCTGCACTGTAGTGTTCGATGGTTCCTCTAATTGTATCTCTATATTTTGATTTAGAAAACTTTCCTGAACACATTTGACAAAGTCCAAGCCATCCAGCCCCTTTACAGTATGGGAGTCCCAGTCAATATGTGAAAAGTTAAAATCTCCTTGTGATACACTATCGAGCAGAAAAGCAGACACAAAACATAAAGTCTGTTCAACAGGCTTTATTCCACACAAACCTCCACAGAGCTGGCTGTGAGAGTAGCTGTGCTGGCTCTGAGACTGACCTCGAGGGGCCAAAGGTAGCTTATATCCCGGAGGGTGATTGGCAGCCAACCGGGTGGAACATGGTCCATTCAGGTCAGCTGATTGACAGCTGGCCTGGTGTTGCCTTGTCCTCCACAGGTTTCCCCCTTCAGTAGGCTAGTGGTGTATCACCACACTCCTGCTATCATAACCTTATGTTTCTGCAGCTGTCTGCTATCTCTCTACAGATTTGTTGGGGAGACTGCCTCATGAGAACCAGATATCAGAACTGGGATTCAAGAGGGTGCCAAGGGCAAGAAAGGCTTCCAAAGGGTCCTGGGTGCTGAAGGCTTCCTCATCAAGTCAAAGGTTTACATCTGGGCTTGGGTTGCCAATAGTTTGAACTGAACTGGAGTCTTGTGTGGCTGCTGAGGCTGTGGGAGCACTGGAGGCGAATCAAGGACACTCAGTGATTGAGAGGGCTTCTCTTTTTCTGACTGTAAGGGGTGCTGGGCAAAGCAAATGGTGAATCTTTATATTATGGCAGACTAAGGCAATTTTGTGTAATATTACATTTCTATTTTATTATATGACAATAAATAGCATCTGATTTGAGTTTGGAGGGGAGGATGGTATAGAATGATGAACTGCAGTGGAAGGGTTCTCCCACTCATGCTGCTCAATCTGCTGAGTTCCCCCAGTTAATATTTGCTTGTCCCAGATTCAGGGTTGGCGCCAAGTGGGGGAGGGGGGGCATCTGCAGGCATTTCCTCCCAAAATGAGGTGCTGTGCTCCCCATACGGTTGTGGCCATTGCTCAGACTTGTTGTTAGACCACCCCCCCACCCCCTCCCACGTCACTAGCTTCATTTAGCTTGATATACTCTAGCGACTCTCCACCTGCCCCCAGCTGCATCACTAGGGTGCGTCAAGCATTAGTAGTGCCTAGTGTTGATTGACACAATTAAAGCAGCTGTGTCCTCGTCGCCTACATCAGAGGGGCGGATGGAGTTAACATTTGTCGACAGATAGGTCCTGGCTAGCATCCCCTCCCACCACTGAACAAGCCCCCTGCAACATGCTAATGCCTCCCCTCTAACATTTTTTTCAGGTGTTGACCCTGCCCAGATTACAACATCTACAGTCTCTTGTTTGACTCCATTTTAATTAGATAACCTTTCATTCTTATTATCTCTGGATCATATGAACCCTTTTCTTACTCTCACTTCATTTAACAAGCTCATCATCTCTGGAATCCAGTGAATCTTTGCTGCCGCTTTCCTATTAGAAATTTCTCCTTTCTTAGGAAGGTAGACCAAACGAATAGGGAACATTCCACTTTCAGGTCTGCACAGCACTATATAATTGAAACAGGGTGTTTATACTCTTCCACTCAAATCTTTGTGCAATAAAAAGCATCACACTCATTGATTTATATTTAAACAAGTCTGAATCACTTTGACCTATAAAAGTTTTCTTTCTCTCACCATTTATTGAGTTGCCTTTCTATTCTGGAGGACAATAAAGAAAATAACAGCATCCTGCTTGACTGAAGAAATTGGCATTAAAGTAAACAGTGCCCATTATTAGCTTAATAATGCAGATAAGAAACAAGAATATACGGAGAGTTTAGATGAGAACTATAAAAGGAAGAAAGAGAGCAAAGGAAATATAAAAAGATTAATGAATAAGTATCTCAAAAGTGCTTTAAAATCATTTATGTAGAATAAAAAAAGGGCTGTTAAATGATGGGTGCAACCAATGAGGGTCTAAAACAAAACCATGGATAAAATATTAAATAAGGATGTTACAGTGGTTTATGTGAATGAAGATGATACCAATGAGTAAAACATATGATTTCCTTTAAAATAGCCAAGAGTAAATGCTTGAATGTAGATGAAATCTATTTTTTTAATTTAAAAAAATGTTCACACTATGAACCATATTAATCAAAATATACACAAACATTTCCCTCTTGAATATACACAGTGGCATTTTCTCCCCTTTTTCCCCCTCCCTTCCCTCCCTCCTTCCCACCCCCCTCCAAACCCATTAAACATTCAACATATACAATAAACCCATTAAACAATGAAAATAAACAAGAAAATTGTGTCATGAATGTAGATGAAATCTATGGAGTTGCGGAGAGTAGGGTGAAAATAATAGCTTTGGCTTCCATTTCTTTAAACTTTCTTAGTATGGGATAGTGTTGGAGAGTTTTAAATGATGTGAGGTAATCATTAGACAGTCAGGCCTAATGTTAGCATTGGATAAACATTAAAAGATCATAACACCGGACAAAATCGTCACTGAATAATATGATTGGTAACAAGGAATTCTTAAAGAGAATTCAATTCTGGAAAAAATGGAATGAGCTATTCAATTAAATCAGTTAATGAAATTAGGATGTTGCAGATATAAACTAACAGAAAGTGCCACTAAATACACTGAAACCCTTAGGAATACAGAACTGATGGCACTAATGTCGAAAAACTAATTTGATTCAGAAAGCAGAAGTTAATGGTGAACAATTGTTCTTCAGATTGTTCAGAGTTACAAAATACTTTATAATGGTTTTCTCTATTTCTATTATACCAACTATAGTCATTATGCTATTGTTCCAAACAATCCATGTGCGTGGGCACTCTTGGATGCTGGACTCCAAATAATTGTCAACTCGCTCACTGAAGCTCTCAAGCGATATACCCCAGACATGCCACATAAGCACCTCCTGCCTTTCCATGGAAATGTGGAATTTACATTAGCCATTTATCACCTCAGAATCCACAGAAATTGAATGGGAATGTCACCTTTGACCTTGAGCATATAGTTAACTACCTGAAATTGGCAAATGCTTCCTCAATGACTTGGCCAGTTGCACTTGTGTCTTTTATGTGGAAAAAAATTGTACTTTGTCCTTCGTACAAAAAAATTAAAGGGTGTTAGGTCACTCTTGTGGACATCAGGTGAGGTTAGGTGAGATAAAAATGAAAGGGCATGGGTTAAGGGTGAAAGAGGAAGATTGATGGGAACATTTGGCAAAACTTCATACAGATAGTGGCAGGAGTGTGGAATGAAACCAGCTTAATTAGTGAATGTAGACTCAAGGGCTGAAGGGCCTGTTTTGTTCAGCTTTATTTAAAATTCACATATTTTTGCAAAACTAGGAAAAATCTCAGTCAAGTTAGATTCTTGCTCACTCAAGGAAGAAGGTTTCTAGTATCACTTTAAAGAAAGAGAAGATCCCTGTAACGAGAGACATTTAAAGTTCAGGTTCAAGTTATATAACCTGGTGAAATTGTGTTTCTCCAGACCTCGGTGCACACACATACACAGCATACTGTATAATAATCAAATGTATACATCAGGATGCAATTTAAAATAAATATACATAAACATTTTGAGATGATTTACTCCGTTACAGGATATTGCTCATCAATCTCACAGCAAGTGAAGCACAAAACTCTGCAGATGCTGAGCTTGCAATAAAAGCACACAAAAATGCTGGAGGACCTCAGCCAATATCACAGCGTCCATAGAAGTAAATATATATTACTAACCTGTCAGGCCTGAGCCCTTCTTCAAGGTATATGCAAAGATTAGGTCAGCATCTTAATTAAAGACTAGAGATTAAGGGAGAAAAATGGAAGGCAGAGCAGTCCATCTTACAGTCAATCAATCTCACAGCCTGTGGGATGAAGCTGTTTTCCAGCCTGGCTCCTGTCCCTCCTTCTTGATGGCAATGGGTTAAAATAACTGTGTGGTTGGTGCAACGATCCTGGTAAATGGCGTCAAAAGAGGAAACAGAGACCCCAGTGATTTTCTCGGCTGTTTTGATGATCCTCTGTATTTACTCTGGGACCAATGCTTTGCACCTACCAGTGATGAAGCCAGACACTCTCAACTGTGCTCCTGTAAAAAAATGTTGTCAAGATGGGGGCCTATAGTCTTGTCCTCCTTAACCTCCTTAAGAAATATAGGGGCTGCTGAACTTTCCTTACTAATCACGAGGTGTCACCTAACTTGTGCCAGCTGTTATGATGTTATGAACTTTCTCTTATCATAACATGGAGGAAGCCATTTGAGCTTTTGAGTCTCAGAAGTTTTCTATCCATCTAATTTTCCTACTTATTTCCATGCAACCTGTTTTTTTCCCCAAATCTTGATCAATGTTCCTGATTCTCTTGTCACACATCCGTAATAGGGATTATTTACAACATGGATCCAGTTTGACTTTGTGATCTGAGATGCGGGTGGTGGGGATGGAGCCGGGGCATAGTACCTGGGGAAACCTTAGCCATTGCAGGAAGAACTTCACACGTCAAGCAACACAAGTCTCTGGAGTTGCACGGAGTGTAACTACTTCAGCACTGTACAGCCTTTCATTGTTATAGTCATTGACAATGTTATATAGAGGAGAACTTGGCTGCATATATTTAAATAAATAACATTATAACTTATTTGTCTTATATTCTGCTATTGAAATCTGGTTCCAACATTCTGGAAGCAAAATATAATGTACATGTGCTTTGCAGCGTGCTTTGGCTAAAAGGACCAAGAATAAATTTCTAACCTCCTTTGAAGAGAATATATCAATTAACGATATTTTCACTCCTCAGGGTGACCTAAATAAATTGAATAATAAAGCACTATTTACTTATCTATCAAAGTGCACGAGCCAGTTGGAACAGATTGTATTAATTCTGTTCCCTTGAGGAAAGAAGATTGTGAGCGATCCAACTTTCGTACGTCAAATGATAAAAGGATCCGTTAGATTAGATGAGGAGGGACAATTTTCTCTGGTGAGGAAACATGTTTCTGTTTCACATCTGAATGCTCGGCTGTGTTTTCAAATTTGAAAATTTGGACAACTTGAAAACACAGCCGAGCATTCAGACGTTAAATGGAAGCAAATTCTCACATAACGGTGAAAATTTTATTATAGAAGATAATTATTGTGGCACTTATACAGGAGGGATTAAAGTGCGGGGTTGCCAAATTACACATTATTATTGTGGATCAGGAGTGTGCACCAGCAATCTCAAATATGGATTAGAATTGATCAGGATTAAGGAACTGTGTGTTTGACAAGATACAATATTAAACAAGAAAGAGACATGGGAAGCTCTCATTCCACCAGATGACTGTCCAGTTCCCTACACAGATGCTGCCTGATTCATTTAGCCCCTAGTGTAGTTTGAATTTTTTTTGGGTCCAAATGTTATCCTCCCATGTGCAACTCCGAAATGCTGATGCAAATAGTTCATTCAGCCTTTCTTTTTTGGATTAGATGCTTTCATCCAGAAGTAAATTACAGTGATCTGAGGGAATGTGGAAAAACTCTTTTCACGCAGCTCAAAATAAGGGAGCATGAAGTGAAGAATTTATTCACATTATAAAATAGTTGGAGCATACGAATATGGTCCAGAATATGGAGTAATTGGTTTATTAAAAGGAGTGGAGAATTTAATAATATAATACAAATAGAAGAATAAAAACATTTGCGTGAATGTGACCCCACGGAATGAAAACACCATTACAACCCTATTGGTCGCTAAGTCTGTTTGTTTCTACATTGTAGTTCCTTTGTAAAGTCACTTTAAATGGTTAAAACTATTTTTAAACCCTGATAGGGGCTGCATTGACATACCCATGGCACACAGCTTTACACATCAGAAATTAAGGAGTTTCTTGTTTTGACACGGTAGTAGCAGTTGGATAAATAATTCCTCTATTCGCGAAGTTTATGGCTCTACTTGTGTGACAAAAAGTTTTAACGTATGCAACGTAAACGCATGGGATAGTCAAATAAAACATTAATCTGTTCCAAATTGCAACATCCTGACTACGTGAGGGTATGGAGTGTGTACACTGTTGTAAACGGATATTAAAAAAATTGTTTTCGTCCTTTAGACGCGGGCAGTACAATTTAATTTACATTTTGCCTTCCAACAAACTTTATTGCACTAGTTACGTGGATGTGTTCAGCTGCACATACGCGATTGCAACTAGTTCTAGATAAAATAATTTAATTGTAGATTTATTTTGCTGGTTATTTAACGTCCACCCCAAAACGTTCAAGTTGTAAATAAATCATCTTTGTTTGCAAAATAAAAGCATTACATTTAAAAGGTTTTTCTCTTTTCGAATGAAAACCACGTGTCAGGACGATGATGAAAAAAAAAGCAGTGGGCAGGGCTGCAACTGAAAGCTTTATAAAACCTCCCACATCCGCTCCCACCAAAACAGTAACAGGGCAGAGGAAAACATTACGGAACGGTGCAAAGTAGAGATTTAAAAACAAGCGGCTGTGTTTGGCAACAGAATCATCTTAAGGGTAGCTCTTGATTTAAGTCGAGGTAAGTTTGACTCAAACTTTATTTTGGCAACTTTTCCCTCTTTCAACGTGTCGATTTCGATTTGTTATGGACAGATTGGCTTTCAGCCGACGTTCGCCAGGGGGGCAAATGTTCTTATCAAGACCATGAGTAATCTCCTGGAAGATTTTTTTTCTCCCACGATATTCGTCAAGATTAATGTTCTTGCTACCAAGGGACAGCAAATGTCCCTTGAGGGGGTGGGAGAGTTTCGGGGTGGGGCGAAATACTGTTTGCTTCTTCGCGTTGCCACGTGAAGTCTTTGTCAAACATTAAAACCACTGCTCGCCTTCTCAGTTGCTAGAACTGTACGTGCACTAGGATATGTAATCATTCCCCTCCCCTTTCTATGTGGTATATTGCAAAATTGCCTCCGACTCCTGTGACCTGACTCACCCCCGCCTTTCAGCGCACTTTTTGTAAATAGAAAGTTGGTGCTGGGGACTTTGTTGCTCCAGCAATGTTTCCCTTTGAAAGGGTGACCCTTCTGTTCCGAGGGGCGATTTCCAAATCTTCATTGAAAAGCATAATATTCCAAGGGCACGTTATCAATCAGCGATTCGTGGAGCTCCGATGTAAATTAAATGTCAGGGTTTGTATTTCCCCAGTGGGAGAAGAAAGGGATCAGTTGGCTGGTGATTCCAGATTTTGAGGTAGGTGGGTGGGGGGGAAAGAGAGGAGAAGCAAATGGTTTCGATCAAGAACATCTGCAGATGCTGGAGCCAGTATGTAGTGGAAGGAGGCCATTCAGTTTCTTGAGTGAGTGTTCAAGTTTATTGTCACGACCCAGCCTCAGCTGAAAGTTTGGACAACTCTGGGCCACGGGAGCTTTGACTGTGAAAGCCTTGCTGTGTGTGTGTGTTACGTGTGTGTGACTTAACCCTTCTCCCAACGCTTGCAATCACCGACGTCCCCCCCAGCGAAGACCCTTTTCGAGCCCGAGCCCTCTGCATCTTGTTGCATTCGTATGGAAAGATGCCAGGGCTTGAAATCAGAAATGACATCAGTTTTTGGGGTCGATTTTAAATCGCGGGGTTTTCTTTTAAAACGTGGTTCCTTCTTTCTGCCCCCATCCCCCGGGTTTCAGTTCATGGGCGAGTGAAATTGTTCACAAGATCTGGAGCCCCATCCCTTCGACATTCGCTCCAGACGCTGGATCAACCAAACCTCTCAGTGGGGGTGGGCTCTTCAATCCTTGCAAGCCGAGCTCATGAACGAACACCACGCTGCAGAAACTCGGCTGATCAACGTTCAAGCTTGAGACCCCTTCAAGGCGGTGCAAGGGGGGGAGGGGGAAAGAGGGCACATGGTGCAAAGGGGGGGAGGGGGAAAGAGGGCACATGGTGCAAGGGGGGGGAAGAGGGCACATGGTGCAAGGGGGGGGAAGAGGGCACATGGTGCAAGGGGGGGGGGAAGAGGGCACATGGTGCAAGGGGGGGGAAGAGGGCACATGGTGCAAGGGGGGGAAGAGGGCACATGGTGCAAGGGGGGGGAAGAGGGCACATGGTGCAAGGGGGGGGAAGAGGGCACATGGTGCAAGGGGGGGGGGGGAAGAGGGCACATGGTGCAAGGGGGGGGGAAGAGGGCACATGGTGCAAGGGGGGGGAAGAGGGCACAAGGTGCAGGGGGGGAAGAGGGCACAAGGTGCAGGGGGGAAGAGGGCACATGGTGCAGGGGGGGAAGAGGGCACATGGTGCAGGGGGGGAAGAGGGCACATGGTGCAGGGGGGGGAAGAGGGCACATGGTGCAGGGGGGGGAAGAGGGCACATGGTGCAAAGGGGGGAAGGGGCACATGGTGCAAAGGGGGGGAAGGGGCACATGGTGCAAAGGGGGGGAAGGGGCACATGGTGCAAAGGGGGGGAGGGGGCACATGGTGCAAAGGGGGGGAGGGGGCACATGGTGCAAAGGGGGGAGGTGGCACATGGTGCAAAGGGGGGGAGGGGGCACATGGTGCAAAGGGGGGGAGGGGGCACATGGTGCAAAGGGGGGGAGGGGGCACATGGTGCAAAGGGGGGGAGGGGGCACATGGTGCAAAGGGGGGGAGGGGGCACATGGTGCAAAGGGGGGGAGGGGGCACATGGTGCAAAGGGGGGGAGGGGGCACATGGTGCAAAGGGGGGGAGGGGGCACATGGTGCAAAGGGGGGGAGGGGGCACATGTGGACCGGCGCCTGCCTACATTTTGTCCTTCCTTGAACGTGGCCACACCTGGTACAGGGTCTGTCTGACCTGCTGAGTTTCTCCAGCGTTGACTTCAACCACACGGTGGGTGCTTCCCCTTGCAATCGGGTTTGAGTCACGGCTCCTGGTGCTCGTCCTCCCTTCCAGTTACGGGGAGGGGGGGGGGGGAAATAGAGGAACACGTTAGTAGCATTGATTTGAGCGACAGGACCTATCATCTGCGGACCCTATCTCCTCATTTCGCCGTTGGGCGGGACCACCTGTCACCGCCGGCAAATGGTTCTGACCCGGCACGCAGTCTCGGGGAGTGTGTTGCGCAACCCCACGTCCTGGTGGCGATAGGTGGAGCCAATAAGCAGAGCGGTGTGCGCGCGCGTGTAGATCTGACATTTGTTTTGCCAAACGGAACGTCACTCAAACCCCAGCCGCCAATCCCCTTGATCCCGCCTCCAACCGCTTTTTTTTTAAACCGCTGCTGATGGTCCGGGCGATTCAGCTCCGCCTCCTGCCACTGCCCTCCGACCGGGAGTAGCTGGGGGGGTGGGTGTTGGGGGAGTAGCGGGGGGGTGGGTGTTGGGGGAGTAGCTGGGGGGGTGGGTGTTGGGGGAGTAGCTGGGGGGGTGGGTGTTGGGGGAGTAGCGGGGGGGTGGGTGTTGGGGGAGTAGCTGGGGGGGTGGGTGTTGGGGGAGTAGCTGGGGGGGTGGGTGTTGGGGGAGTAGCTGGGGGGGTGGGTGTTGGGGGAGTAGCGGGGGGGTGGGTGTTGGGGGAGTAGCGGGGGGGTGGGTGTTGGGGGAGTAGCGGGGGGGTGGGTGTTGGGGGAGTAGCGGGGGGGGTGGGTGTTGGGGGGGTGGGTGTTGGGGGAGTAGCTGGGGGGGTGGGTGTTGGGGGAGTAGCGGGGGGGTGGGTGTTGGGGGAGTAGCTGGGGGGGTGGGTGTTGGGGGAGTAGCTGGGGGGGTGGGTGTTGGGGGAGTAGCTGGGGGGGTGGGTGTTGGGGGAGTAGCTGGGGGGGTGGGTGTTGGGGGAGTAGCTGGGGGGGTGGGTGTTGGGGGAGTAGCTGGGGGGGTGGGTGTTGGGGGAGTAGCGGGGGGGTGGGTGTTGGGGGAGTAGCGGGGGGGTGGGTGTTGGGGGGAGTAGCTGGGGGGGTGGGTGTTGGGGGAGTAGCGGGGGGTGGGTGTTGGGGGAGTAGCTGGGGGGGTGGGTGTTGGGGAGTAGCTGGGGGGGTGGGTGTTGGGGGAGTAGCTGGGGGGGTGGGTGTTGGGGGAGTAGCTGGGGGGGTGGGTGTTGGGGGAGTAGCGGGGGGGTGGGTGTTGGGGGAGTAGCGGGGGGTGGGTGTTGGGGGAGTAGCGGGGGGGGGGTGGGTGTTGGGGGAGTAGCGGGGGGTGGGTGTTGGGGGAGTAGCGGGGGGTGGGTGTTGGGGGAGTAGCTGGGGGGGTGGGTGTTGGGGGAGTAGCGGGGGGTGGGTGTTGGGGGAGTAGCGGGGGGGTGGGTGTTGGGGGAGTAGCGGGGGGGTGGGTGTTGGGGGAGTAGCGGGGGGGTGGGTGTTGGGGGAGTAGCGGGGGGGTGGGTGTTGGGGGAGTAGCGGGGGGGTGGGTGTTGGGGGAGTAGCGGGGGGGTGGGTGTTGGGGGAGTAGCGGGGGGGTGGGTGTTGGGGGAGTAGCGGGGGGGTGGGTGTTGGGGGAGTAGCGGGGGGGTGGGTGTTGGGGGAGTAGCGGGGGGGTGGGTGTTGGGGGAGGAGGGGGGGGGTGGGTGTTGGGGGAGGAGGGGGGGGGGGGGGATGGTGTTCCCGGATGTTACGCTCAGAGTGCGGCTCCAGAAGGTCATTCTTAACCATTTGTGGCACTTGATAATCCAACTCTTATCCAGCACAGTAGTTTAAAGATTGCATTACAGGCATCCTGTTATCAAAAGTGTTAAGAAGGGAAATGCTGTCACTTGAACAAATGCCTTCAGTCTCCCACAATAAGAGCTTTTATTTATTTTTTAAGCGACCAGTAAAATAAACCACAGCTCTCCAGTATGCAGAGTGGAAAGAGGCCATTCAGTTTCTTGAGGGAGTGTTCAAGTTTATTGTCATGTGATTGTATAGGTACTTCCTGACGAAACCGCTTCGGTCCTCCGTGCAAGTAAAACACGAAGGTCTGCAGACACCATGGTTGAAGTAAAAACGCAATGCTGGAGAAACTCAGCAGGTCAAACAAAGACCATGATGATCTCGCATACCTTGATGAAAGGCTGAAGCCTAAACAGGTTCCTTACTTTTTTTCATAGCACACATACAAATGACACATGGTTTTTTTTTAAATTAAAAAAAATTAGTAGTCTCCAAGGGACTGTATGAGCAGTTCATCAGTCGTTCAGCATTCTCACTGCCCTGGGAAGAAGCTGTTTCTTAGCCTGGTGGTTCTGGCTCTGATCCTCCTGTATCTTTCCTGATGGGCGTTGCTAAAAGAAGCTGTGCAGGTTGGAAAGGGTCCTTAACAATTTTGCAAGCCCTATTCAGACAACGATCCCTGTAGATCATGTTGGGGTGGTGGGGGGGGGGGGGTGGTGTGTAGACCTCAGTGATCTTGTTGATTGACCTCTGATCCAATTCTCCACAGCAACTGTACCATGCTAATGATGCAGCTGACCAGGAACACTCTTGATTGAGCTCCTGTAGAAAGTTGACATAATGTCATTGATTACCTTGGCTACATCAGTCTTCTCAGGAAGTGCTGTTGTGCTTTCCAGACAAGTGAGGTGATATTGTATGTTCGGGATAGGTTTCTTGTTAAATGGACTCTGAGCAACTTGGTGCTCTCCACTACTGAGCTATTTATGTGTACTGGAGCGCGGTCATCCCTGGTCTTCCTGAAGTCCATAGTTATCTCCTTTGTCTTGTCTACCTTGACACTCTGGTTGTTATGCTTGGACTATGTCATGAGTTTTTCCACCTCTGTCACGTGACTTGTTGCTGATGAGGTCAACTACTGTTGTGTCATCTGCAAACTTGATGACTGAAGCTGGATCTGGTGTTGCAGTTGTGGGTCGTTAGCCTGAACAGGAGCAGGCTGAGCACACTGCCCTGAGGTATGCTAGAGTTCAGCGTGATGGCGCTCAATGTTCTGTTGCTCATCTGGACAGACTGTACCAGTTGCCCAGTTAGACCACTTTTTTCAAATTTTGCTTCACGTACTCCTACTGTTCAGCTTTGAATTCCCAATGTAAATCTTTAAACAAAATTCCATTTTACACAGCTGTAAAGCAGGATTTTAGTGTGTGTAGTGTGTGCACATACAGGCAGATTGGGTGGTCCACACTTGCGCATCTTCGATCCTCAAGGAGGAATAGGAGTCTCAGCGGTGGAGTGTATTTGACTTGCAGAGCTGGCTTTTTTCCCCACCTGTGTCACTTCTGTGTGATCCTGAAAGCTGACTTCCTAAGACGGGTCATGTCTATGGAAATTGCAGTATAAAAGGGGCTGAAGATGCTCAGTCACAACTCCAATCTCTATTCTTTTAACACTATTAAAATTGTGCCTCCCACTTATATTCCATCTGCTCATTGTTCCTACTTAAATGTGAGACTGCAGTATCAAGCCTTTGATGTACTGTCAGCTTGTCCCTATGTCTCTGCTCTTCATCTACAATCTATCAGGAAGCTAGGACCTGTATTTGTGGATAATGCTGTGATATCCTCCATATTGAAGGGAGCAACTGGTAAGAACATGAAACACAAGTTTATTACTCGTATTATAAGTGGTAACAGTGAGAAGGATTCTTGTGCAGTCTATAAAACTGGACAAGAGCATAATTAGAGAGACCTGTAGTTACAAATGTTTTTTTTAAAATCATTTGCTCTAAACTTTAGACTTGAAAGCAAGGACTGCATGAGAGGCCTGTTATGGGGCTCATTCAGGAGCTTAATGGCTATGGGGAAGAAATAGTATTTAACCATATTTGGTGTGTGATTTCATGTTCTTGAACCTTCTTTATATAAGGAGGAAGAAGAGTGTGGCTGGGATATATGTTGGCACTATGAGATGTATATGGAGTCCATGGTGGGGAGAAATTTGTATTGTGTACTGAGCTGCATTTACTACCTTGAAGAGACAGGTGCAAAGGGAGCACTGGATGCAGTAAATCAGTCCTTCAGAGTCTGTGGCAAATTGGGAGATTGCTTTGCAGAACACCTCCACTCCCTCCCGCTACAGTAACAGAGATCTCCCATTAGTTAACCATTTCAAATCTGAGTCACACTCGAATGTTCAAATGTCTGTCCAGGGCCTTATGACCACCTGCAGATTGAAGGAAAAATGCCTTATTTTTTCATCTGGACACTCTCCAGCCAGATGGCATTAACAGTGACTTCTCTAGTTTCTGCTAACCTGTTTGCCTTTTTTTCCTCCCTCCTTTCTAATGTGGATATACAAGTGAAGTTTTGCTTCATGGTGAGGGAGGTGTGGGTGCAAATGTTGCATTACGTGGAAGTGTAATGGCCATGCGCAGATTGGTGGAACAACATCTTATTTTCCGTCTGGTCATTCTCCAGCAAAATGACATTAACATTGGCACCTTTCAAATTGTAGGAGCTGGGAGCCCTCCTGGGACCTGGGTGCGATTACTGGGCAAAGGTGCTGGAATTGTCTTTCAAATCGTGTGGGGGGGGGGGGGGGGGGATCTACCCATTAAATCGCCAAGGTGAATCCTGCCCCGTGATGATGTGGTGAATGACATGTCACACACTCAAAGTACAGCTGATGTTCAGATGCTGGTTGCCTAGTGATGTATGCACGCAAGCGCTGATGTCTCTGGAATAAGTGTCAGCCATTTTTCGTTTTCCCATTGGCTGTGGGCAAGACCCAAGTTTAACTAGGTTCTGACAGGGTTGGACTCTTTGAAACTGCCACGTAACTGGGGCGCAAACTGCGAATTGCCTGGTTAATCCCATTTTACACGGCCATTTGAAAGGGTCTTTTTTTTACTCTCTAGTTTCTGCTAACCTGCTCACTTTTTCCCCCCTTTTTCAATTCTTTTCCCTCCCTTTCCCCTCCACTCACCCAGCCATTCCTCCTCCCCCCTCCTCACTGCTGTCCCCTCCTTCCTTTTCCACCTATCACCTCCTGCCTTCCCCCAACCCCTCCCCAACTTTTGTTCAGATGCCTGCTGACATTCTTCCATACTTTGAAGGGTTCAAGCCTGAAGCGTCAGTTATGTATTTTTACCTTTGCTACATCAAGGACACTGTCTGGCCATCTTAGATGAGGTGACACTTGCACAGTAGGAGTTGTGTACTCCTGCCACAGAAAATTGCCAAGACTTTTTTTAAAAAAAGATTTGGATGTGGTCCTTGTGGCAAAAGGGATCAATGAATATGTCAAGAAATCTGGAATAGGGTACTCTATTGTCATTATTGTGGTGCAGGCTTGAAGGACTGAATGGTGTACTCCACCTACTTTCTATGGTTTCTGTGTTCCATATCATCCCTATTTAATTCTTGGCTAACAGGTCACCTGGCTGTAATTATACTTCCAGTATACAAACAGAGACTGAGGACTACAGCATCAGAGGTGAAGACAGTATGGTCAAGGAGGCGGGAGCTGAAGGACTGCTTTAAATCAGGGTACTGGACCATATTCGAGAAATTCTTCTCAAACTTGAATATGTCACAGCTGTCACATACTTTGAGACCTGCGTGGATGAGTGTGTGCCCACGCATATATACCAACCGTATACTAACCAGAAGCTGTGGATGAATCAAAAGATTTGCAGCCTGCTCAGGGTGAGGTCAATGGCCTTTAAGACCAGTAATTCAGATCTCTAAAGGAGTCAAGGCACAGCCTGCGGAAGGCCATCCCAACATCAAAGGGGCATTTCTGAAGGAAGCTAGAGACAGTCAGATACTCACCAGCTATGGAAGGTATTGCAAGACACTGCATCCTACAAGGCGAGGCCGAACACCAAAAATGACCATGATACTTCACTACCCATGAGCTGAAAACCTTTCATGCTTGCTTTGAGAAGGAGAACTCAATATACCCATAAGAAGTTGATGACTGTATGTCTCTGAGGGCAATGTTAGAGCATCCATCAAAAGGGCAAGCGCTTAAGGCATCAGGCCCCAATGGGATACATGGTAGAGTACTGAAAATCTGTCCCAACCAACTAGCTGGAGTATTCACAGATATTTTCAATCTCTCTTTGCTTCAGTTGGAGGTTCCCACCTGCTTCAAAAGGGCATCAATCATTCTGGTACCCAAGAGGAACAGAGTGAGCTGCCTCAATGACTGTTAGTCGTTGTCAGTATTACTCGTACCTAAGTAATGATCTAGACACACTGCAATTTGCCTACGGTCACAATCGCTCCACAGCAGATTCCACATTACTGGCCCTCCACTCAGCTCTGGATCACATAAACATCAGTGTGTGTATCAGACTACAGTTCAGCTTTCAACAATATCATGCCCTCAGTGCTGGTCAACAAACTCCAAAACTGGGGCCTCTGCACCCTGCTCTGCAAATGGATCCTTGACTTCCTCATTGTTTCCAATTCAAACTGACTGTAGTCTTCCAGTGTCTTCTCGTCACTGGCAATGACACCATGGCCATTGGCAGAATCACAGATGGCAATGAGGAAGCAAACAGGAAGGAGATAGATCAGCTATTAGCACTTCAAATTCCTGGGTGTCAACATCTCTTCATCAGTTATGTAGAACACTTGCTAGCATCTGTATTTTATGAGGGGATTTAGTATATTACCAAAGGCTTTTGCAAATTTCTACAGGTAGACTGTGGAGAGTATTCTGACTGATTGGCACCTCCATACCAGACAGTGATGCAAATTGCAGGACAGAGGGGTGGGGGGGAATCTACAGAGAGTTGTGCATTTGACCAGTGCTATCATGGACAATACTCTTCACTCCTTTGAGGACATCTGCAAGAGGTCGTGTCATAATAAAGCGGCCTCTATCCTCAAGGACTTTCAGCATGCCCTGCCCCAGGCCATGCCCTCTTCAGTGCTATCAGGAAGGAAATACAGGAGCCTGAAGATGAACACCCAATGGCATAAGACTTCTTCCCCTCTGCCATCAGATTTCTGAATGGACAATGGACCGCAGACCAATACTGCCTTAATTTATCTTATTTTTGAACAAATTTATTTTTTAAAAGTAATTTATAGCAGTATTTGTGATGTTCCTGCAAAACAGCACATTTAGTGATATGTTCATGACAATGAATTTTGATTCAGGTGTCTGGTGAATTTTAAAGATGGAGTGGGAACAATTGGCTGTACAGAGGAAGTATAGGAGTTAAACATAAGTCTGCAAATTAAGTGAAGTAATAATCCAATGCTGGAGAAACTTAACATGTCACAGCGTACTTTATAGAGCAAAGAATTGAAGTAAAAACACAATGCTGAAGAAAATTAAAGTAAAAACACAATCCTTGAGGAGCACTGGTGTTGAGTGAGAAGTATATCTTCGCTGATTGCGGTCTGTTAGATGGGAAGCCAAGGATTGGTGGGAGGGGTGCACTGATGCCAACGTTAAGGATGAGTTTTCTAGGGAATGTAGTCGATAAATCATAGCCCGACATGGGTGTCATTGGCATTCAAGTGTTCCGGGTCGAGTGGACGGTCGGGAAAGTGGACAAATTGAAATGGGGTAAGACTGTTTAGGTGTGTGCCACGACTGGCTTGTCAACACTTTATGATGGTGGGTGTTGTGTGCATTAACTAGTGCTCTCTTCAATTTTGTCCTTGGGAATGTGGAAAATCATGTTGACAAATTTTGCAGAAAATTCAATAATTGTTAAACTTGTGGATGGTTGATCAGTTCTAAGTTTTCATATTCATTTACAAATTAAAGGACATTTTGACCTATTAATTCTGAGCTGGATCAGAGTTTTATGGACAGGGTGGGATAAATAAGATGCACAAACTAGCCACATTTATGACTAAATAGGGCAGTGGTCTTTGACTAAATCACTCATTATTATGCATAATGATCAACAAATGAGGTGAGAGTACTCTTGATGGTGCTGCAATAAATGTTCGAAAAATGATGGGGATTAACGGAAAACCAGTATGCTTGGAATTGTAATACAACAAAAAGGTGCGCAAATAAAGAAACCAAAATAAACTGCTGGCAGTACGTGGGAGATCAGACATCATGTGTGCAGGGAAAGTAAAGACTGAATTGGGATTGAATGCTTGGAGGAGAGATGGCTAGAAAAAGGGGAGGAATGGGGGGGGAAGGATAAGGCAGGAGCTGGCAGACAATGGGTGGAATCTGGTGAGGAGCTAATGGGCAGAAGGAAGGACGGGAGGGTGGATGTAGAATACATTCCAAAGAGAAATATTGCATGGATGTAGAAAATGGAAGGGGATAAGAGAAGAGAAGAGGACTCCAGATTTTGGAATCTGAGTGGAACTAGATAAGGGTGCAATTATGGGTGGATGGAACTAGTGGAGGTAGGATTGGATACTCAGTGGGTTAAGTATGATGGGTATCGATAGGTAAATGCAAGATGAGTTTGGTAATGCGAGTTTACTGAAGTTAGGAGAGAGATAAACTAAAGGGCATGGGTTAAAAGTGAAAGGTGAAAAGCTTTAAGGGAACGTTATGTAATGAGCCAGAGTTGATGAGTGATCATAAGATAGAATTCACCCTACAGTTTGAGAGGAAAAAATTAGAATCAGATGGGTCAATATGGAATGAAGGGGACTACACATTTATGAGAAAGGAACTGGCAAAAGTTGACTGGAAAGGAATTCTGGCCATCAGGACATCAGAGTAGCAATGGCTGGAGTTTCTGTGAGAAATGAGGAAGGTGCAGGACAGATACATTCCAAAGAGAAATACTGAATGGGAAAAATGATACAACTTGTTTGAAAAGAGAAGTGAAAGACTAAGAAAAACTAAGAAGGCATACAAGGAAGCAAAAATTAATGGGACCGGGAATCTCATAAGTGTAAAGAATCCAACTAAGGACATTGGGAAAGAAAAGAACTTTGAAAGGAAGCTAGCAAATAATATAAAACAGGATACTAAAAGTTTTTTTTTAAATATTGGTATATGAAAAGTTTCTTCTATTTTTTAAAAAAAATGACTATATATAAAACTGATTACTATTTTTTTTAAAAAAAATCGGAGACCAGGAGATGGTGGAGAAACTGAATAAGTATTTTGCATCAGTGTTCACTGAGGAAGACCTTAGTAGTATACTGGACTTTATGGGGCGTCAGGGAACAATCATAATCTACAGAGAGCAGTGGCTTAGGAAGCTGATCTAAGGGTGGATAACTCTCCCAGACCAGATGGAATACACCCTTTGGTTCTTAAAGGGTTAGCTGTAGAGGTTGTGGAGGCACTTGTAATGATCTACCAAGAATCCATATATTCTGGCATGGTTCCTGAGGATTGGAAAATTGCAAAGGTTACTCTACTATTTTAAAAAGGGAGGGAGGCAGCAGAAAGGAAATTGTCAACCTTTTGGCCTAACATCAGTAGTTTGGAAGTTGTTGGAGTTGGTTATCAAGGATGAGGTTACAGAGTACCTGGAGGGGCAGGACAAGATGGGCTAAAGACAGGATGGTTCCTTGAGGGAAATTCTTGACAAACCTTCTGAATTTTTTTGGGAAACCACAAGCCATTTAGATAAAGGAAATGCAGTGGATATTGTATATTTGGATTTTCAAAAGTCCTTTGCTGCACATGAGGCTGCTTAACAAAATGAAAGCCTGTGGAATTACAGAAAAGGTATTAGCATGGGTAGATCATTGACTGATTGACCGGGAACATGGAATAAAGGGATGCTATTCTGGTTGACTACTGGTTATCAGTGGTGTTCCGCAGAGTACTTTTTTTTGTGTTGCATGTTAATGATTTGGATTGCAGAATAAATGCTTTGAGGCTGTTTGCAGAAGACATGTGGTAATGGAGTTGAGGACAAAAGGGCACAACTTCATGTTTGAAAGGTGCCCACTTAAAATTGAGATGTGGAGGAATTTCTTTTCGTCAGGAAGGGGTGAACCTCTGGAAATTGATACCTTGAGTGGCTGTGGAGACTAGGTTGTTGGATTATATTTAAGGCAGAGATTGATAGGTATCTAAATAGCCAGGATGAACACCTCAGGGGAATGGGGCTCAGTGGGAGAATGAATCAGCTTATGATGGAATGGCAGAGCAGATTTGATGGGCTGAATGGGGTGCAGCTATATCTTGTTCTTATTAGGGGGAATCATGCAGTTTGGTGGGTGTGTGGATTAGAATACCAGCTGAATTGGAATATACTGGCTCAAGTTTGGCAATTGGCCCAGGTGCAGGCCAGTGGGACTTAGACACAATAATAGTTTGGCACAGACTAGAAAAGTTGAAGGGCTGATTTCTGTATTATAGTGTTTTATGGTTGTAAGAGTGTGCATAATGGGTAGATGGAACCATATGAGGAGTGGAAGAAACTAGGAATAGTTGGGCTCAGAGAGAGAGTAGCATTGTGTTAAGAAACTTTGATCAGGAGGGGGAAAAGAACAGAAGATATGGGTTACCCACAGTTGTAAATTTCAATGTTCTAGTGGAATATGAGGTACTCTTCTAGTTTGCATTTGGCCTCAGCCTGGCAGTGTAGAAGGGGGAATTTGAAATGGCATGCAACTGGGCTCAAGATGGCCAATGGCTGTCCAATATCTTCAGATTCTTGTCTCCAAATAACAGAATATAATTGCCAAATCTTTCCTCTGTAATGATGAAGGATTTGCCAAATATTTAAGATGGGAGACCATGGAAAGATCAGCATTTGATATTTACTGTTAATTACCCAAAGTGGTGCTGAGTTTTTGCCTTGTCCTACACAGTAGCCCTTGTGGCTGAGGTACTCTTGGTGGTCCTGTTAGGCAAAAATTTTCAAACCATTGCTATAGATTTGGTAGAAGACATTAAAGTATTTCCAGATGAAATTATATGGAATGTCAAAGGGGAATGGCAGGATTTTATTGTTGGAAGAGTGATTTCTGCAAGTAACCAGGGGGCTTCAGTTGTAAGAGAAGGATGGGTTGGCTAGGACTTCTTTCCCTGGAGTAGGAGGCTGAGAGGTAACCTAGAGATATACAAAACTAAGAGGGATAGATGAAGTAAATACAAAAGGTCTCCAAAAACACAGCACTAAAATCTAGTACATAATTGGAAGGCTAATGGAATATGGAACTTGCTTTTCCAGGAAGAGATCAAGTCCTATAACTTGGATCTTTTGGAACAATGTACGAAAAAGATGTGCTGAAAAATGGAAGTAGATGATTTGTCATGAAATTGGTATGTGGTGGTGTAGTAGACTGACAATTGTATTGATTGACCATTTGAACATAGGTCTTTATAAAGATTACTAAGTATTATAAATAGGAGTCAGGTTTAGTCTCTGTATTCCAGTTTTTAAAAAAAAACCTTGAGGGGATGCACCCAAAGAAAGAAATGGTATGAATTTGGTTTGCTTTCTCTTCGATGTAGGAAGTTTTTTTTAAAAATTGAGATGAAATCCAGAACTAGAGGATTCAAGGTAAGGAAATTGCAGAATGTTGATTAAAGGCTGTTAAATGTCTCAGTAAGTTTGGGCAGGATGCTGTTAAATTATGAAAACCGCTTGAAACTTAAATTATGGGAAGAGGAGTAGATATTGCCAATTCGTATAAAAGACCTATATTGTAACACGTTATGACATGAAAGAAGAAATTTATCTTTGGAGGTTTATACCGATTTGTATTTCTTCCGGCCTTGAATTTCATTTGGTATTTAATGTAGACAACAAACCTATTGCTGATTCAATAGTTGTGATTTGGTGGAATAAGTACAAGAATACTGTTTCGTCCATTGCTTGAATAAATTGACAGGTTCATTGTTGCCAAGGGAACTCGGTGACCCCAAACTCTTAACTCATTTTATCCACACATGATGTTGTTTACATTGCTCAATGCACATGCAGACATCTAACAGCAATTTGTTTTAAAAGCAGAAGTGACAAGTTAGAAGTGCTGCTCATGACGTTTGATTTTTGTGCATAGCTAGTAGATCTTCCATATCATTAAATAGTCATTGGATTGAGAGCATGGTTAAACTTTGATTCTGGGTTTTAATTCATCTAGAGCTGATTCATTTAGTAGAAAAAGTTAGACACATCCATTTTGTTCTCTTCCGTGCTGTTGTAACTAAATTTTGGTTGCAGTATCCCTTGACAGGAAATGTGAGAGTATCTGCAGGGGAAGTTTGTGCCATTGACCTCGAGTGTAAAACAGCACTGGAAATATTTACGACTGATGACTTTTTCCATAACTTTTGTCTAGTGTACTGGAAATACCCAGTGTCTGTGGCGAGGGAAATGGTTTAATGTTGGGATCAGAGACATTTAATAGCAATTGCGAGAATTTGAAATGTTATCAGTCTTGAGTATTAAAGTTCTATTCTCACACAAAACTGTTAGTGAATTTACAGGGTGTTGTATTTTAAATATAGCTTGGTATCTTTTCTTCCAGCTAATATAATTATGTTATCTCCTGGCAGTTGGGGAATAGTTGTAGCATTTTCCTCTCTTACAATACCTGTATGTGCATTTTTGTGCCTGAACCCAGAGGTGAATATTAGCAAGTTTGGGCATGGAGTTTTCAAAGTTGAAACTAATGTCTTGGCTTTAGTAATTTGTGACTATTTTGACAGGTGTTGCTACATGATGTACATCAATTGCAATAGGTGAGGAGATTTTTCCACCAATATCTGCAAGGCTATTTGCCCATGTTTTCTTCTGTACTGATAATAAAAGGTGTTTCAACTATCCAAGGAATGGAGCAAAATGTTATTCTTTCCTCCATTCTTCCATTGTAGCTTTTTCTTTTCAAAACTAAGTATATCAAGGATGCCATGGAGATCAAATGCTACACAGCCAGGGCTAACCATAAACCATGGTTGGATGCAGAGGTCCATGCACTTCTCAGAGCTCTGCAGCCATCAGGACAGGAAAACAGTTGGTATCAAGGCCAGCCAGGGATGAACTATTTTGTGCAATTCAGAAGGCAAAGTAGTGGTATGCAGAGAGAACCTATAGGCAGCTGTGCCACATGAGGTCCACATGAGACGTTGCAAAAAAGGATAACAGTAAATGAACCTTGCAAGACAATGACATCTCCCCTCCAGATAGATTGAACATCTGCACACTGTTCAAGAAAAACATGCTGATGAAAGCTCCTTCTCCCCTCCCCCTGAAGAACAGGCCCCTTGCAAAGCTACAGCTGAGGTGAGAAGAATTCTATCAGGGTGAACCCACACAAGGAAGCAGGACCAACAACATACCCGATTGGGTACTGAAGGACTGTGCTGACTGACTGATGGAGGTCCTTGTGGATTTCTTCAACGTGCCATTGCAGTAGTACATTGTCCCTGCAGGTTTCAAGGTAGTTGCTGTCATCCTGTTATCAAAGTGTGACAGTTGGAGCTTCAACATCTACCGCCTAGTGGCACTGACTTCACCAATATGAAATGCTTTGAGAGTCTGGTGATGGAACATATCGAAGTACACGTCCCTCAGACATTCTGAATAGTTCCACTGACTATGCTATAGCCTTGATCCTCCATACCATTCTGACCCACCTGGGGAATGATGCCTTATAGACCAGGCTGCTGTTCATCGACTTCAGCTTGGCATTTAATGCAATCATACCCCCAAGGCTGGTGGAGAAGCTGTCCTTGCTTGAACTCGACATCCCTCCCTGTAACTGGATTCAAGACTTCCTAACAAAAAGTCCGCAGTCTGTCCAGCTTGGCAGTAGAATGCTAAACATCTTTGAATTTCTAATTTGATGAGTAGTACATCACAACAATATTCTGGGTGTTGCACCCTTTCTAATTTGATGATGGACTAATACAACACAATATTATTCAAGGTGTCTCAGTGCTTATGCAGCTATAATGCTCTGCCTAATGATGCCAAGTGTGCCATGTGGCTTCTTCACTTGTATCGCCTCTTTCAGGGAGCTCTATACTTGTAAAGCAGAGAGGCCGAGGGGTACAACACTCCCCAGACCCCTGTCATTCACTGAATATCCTGGCCTTTTCATTTAAATTCCCAGAATGCACCACTCCACATTTGTCTGAGTTGAATGCCATTAGTTATTCCTTTGCTTGCTTTTCCATTTGATATAGATTCTGTTGTAATCTTAGATAACCTTCTGCACTGTCTACCAAATTTGGTGTCCTCCATACAACTTGATAATTGTGCCAATGACGTTCTGACCCATGTTGGCAATATCTGTGCCAAATAACAGGAATATCACTGGTCACAAACTTCTAATTGGAATAACATACTTTGCTATTGCCCTTGGTGAACCCACCGTGGATCCATGTGATTTCCCCTTCTGGACTAGCTTACTATGCCTTGCTCAAGTGACGATAGACTATGACTTCTGTCCTACTCTCATCAATTATTATGATCACCATTTCAAATTTTCAGATAAATGAGGATACCTGAAACAATCAGAAATCCTTAGTTAAGCAAACATTTTTTTTGAGCCAAACTGACCATGGGTTTAAAAAAAAATTCACCTGACATGAAATTAGATTGATGATTGTCTTCCTTTTCAAGTAACTCCCTCCCCTCCCTTTTCTTCTTTACCTACCCCTATTGACTGGAGACAAACTCTCCCTCTCAAACTGCATGCCATTGTCTCCCAGCTGTAAGCAGTCAGAAGAATCCCTTGTCCCAGCGCCAGCAAAGACCTCTGGCTGCCGGGCAGGAGTGGGAATTCGGTGGGGCGGTATTGGTGATTGTTGACGGCAGTTGGGAGGGGTAGTGTGCGCAGGCGAAGACTGGGTCAATGTCGACTCCATCGAGAAGCAGGACATGAAGCAAGAACAACCCCTGGTGGAAAGAGCCATGAGGGGACGGGCGCTAGTCCGGGAGGTCCCTCTGGGGATCGGCAGCCGGGCGGTGGTTGGGAGGTCTCTGTGATCAGTGGGGATCATCAGTGGCCAGCATTTTTTTGGTAAGAATTAAACATTATTGTAATGCTTAAAAAGCCTTTTCTTGTTGTTTGTTTTTGTTGAAACATTGATACAAGTGATTTGCTGTTGGAGCTGGGCTATTTTTTATTTAAAAATGACCAGTTGTCTGAAAAATTCAGTCATCTGAAATAGGTCCAGTCCTGTCCATTTCGGTTAATCGGAGTTGTACTGTATTTACAAAGCACTCAATATGAACCATGTGACTTTACTGAGCAATACAATATATCCATTAAGGCTTCTAACTGGACTCGGCTGTCCATATCTAGTGGCTGCAGGTCCTTGATCTTTGTGGGGAAATAATTCAATCTCCGCATTGGGTGTATGTAGCATGCTTCAGTGGACTGCTTAACACATCTATGCAGCCTGGAATGTGCCAGTTAGCAGCATTCACCTATGGACCTTGCATTGCAATAGAAGACCAACAAACTTCAGACACATAGTATATTTTTTTTAATCAAATTAATGACTGTCCAGCAGCACATGATTTTTTTTGGTGACCAAGTCAGTGAAAATAGCCTGTTGATTATTAGTCTTTGTAATTCTTTGTAAGTCTTTGCTTGGGACAAAGCTCTACAAGGGCCTTTGCATCCTTTTCAAAATGTTCTTGGCAAATGCCCAGTCCCTAAAGTGGTGGATTATAGTCTATTCCATTTCACAGCTGTTCAGAATGGCAAATATGTGTTAGGAGTGACTTGTTTAGCAATATCTTTTGGGTAGGTCCACTCTGCCTGCATTCAGCCTAGAGGTCTTGGTGTTTATTATTTTGTGGCAATGAGGCATTCCGCCAAATGATTTTTGACAGTCTGCTGGGGAAAATTACCTTGGAACATTTTAGGAGTTTGTCAGGTGTTACATCCTTATTATTGCTAACTTGGTTTATGTTGGGATAATTATAAAAAATGTAGCATTGGACTTGTGATCCACTTGCAATATTATGCTCTGAGTTTGTGGTGCTCATTCTCTGTTCAGCAAATGAATATTTTATGAATACAGATGCATTTGGGCCTTCTCTACCATTGCAGACACTTCGTATCCATCAGTTTTTTCCATTTTAATGTCACCATATTTTCGTTTGACTATCTGTACCTGTAATTCATGAATCTTGTTTACCACATCCTAAGCACATACACTTGCAGTTTTCTTAAACAGAATTTATTATTTAATTTCTATTTTCACTGAGCCCAGTAAAATCCTAATTTCATTGTGTTTTTTGAATTTCATCCTTTTCACTCCAGCGTTTATGCAAGTGTGCCAACTTTCCCTGATGGTCGGATAATTCTAACCCTTGTCATTGCCCAGTGCTATTAAGTAGACCTCACCTGAACCTCTAGTAGTGGTTACAACTAATTGTTGCTTTTTTTTCCAGTGAGTAAAACCAAAACCATTCTTTAAATACAAGTGATTGTGGTTTGGATTTGATTCATTTGAAGGAAACTGTTATTGTCACAATGCAGGATTTGGATATAACCCTGATAGAGCAGACGGTGATTTTCCCTTTGCCTTCACCTTGAATATATTTCTTTGATTCCTCAAATTTCAGTATATTCAACAGTAAAACTCTTAACAGCTATCTCATTGCTAAAACAATGTACAAGATTCCTTTGGAATAACATGAATGGGGACAGCTGGGAGATATTTGCCATCTTGGAACCACTGAACAATGCCAACATGTAGAAAAAAAGGTCTATGAGCAATATAGTGTTTCTCCCATAAGATGAGGAAATAGAATTAGTCCATTTGACCCATAGTCTGCCCAATCAATCTCCTTCATTCTCCCTGTAACCCTTAATCTTTTGCCTTGAATATTCCCAATAATTTAGCCTCCAAAGCTGTCCACAGCAAGGAATTCTACAAATTCATCACCCTCTAGGCCAGGGGTGTCAAACTCAAATTCACGGAGGGCCAAAATTAAAAACTTGGACTAACTCGAGGGCCGAACTAAATATTTATTGAAAATTTTCAACAACATCTGCATGTTCTCTCTTCTTTCAACATATGTAATGTTAAACTTTTTCTTATTAAAATAAATGTTTAATAATAGTTTTGGATAAACTCTTTCCAGAAGCATTAACAAATGAGAAATAAAATATTCAATAAATAATATTTCTCTATAGAGGATTTGTCAAATGTTGCTAGTGTGCTGTCCAATAGTAAAATCTGAGGGCTATTGAGAATGTGGGAGAATAACATGATTCCTGAAACAATCAAATGGGTGACTGATTGTGGGCATGAACTCTAGCAGGGTTATTTGCCATGACCTTTTTCCATTGGTACAGATATCCTTTGATTTACACACTTTTCAAGTTTTATGCCTAATGAGCTTGTATCCAGGTGCAGGACCATTTTTAACCAGGAATATATTTATCACTGTGACATGAAACTATTGGAAGATCGTTTTATCCTGAGATTAAAGTTCATAATCCTTACTCAGGCCTGTGTGCGGGAGGGCGGTGTTTGGGGGCGATTGGGTTGGACAACGACAGTGCAGGGGCATCAGCTCTCGCTGCAGGGCGGCATCTCGGCAGATCAGCGGCCCCGTCACCGTGAGTCGCGGATCGGCCTGCGGCAGGGTGGGGGAGTGGGCAACGGTCCTGGCAAGGTCAGGCCCGAGGCCTCCGGTTCCGGGCGCTGGGAAGCGGCCTTGGCTTCCCCTGACACCGGCCAGGCCCCAAAACCAGAGTTCACAGTGAGACCCTGGAACGTAAACAGATGAGGTGGGGGAGATTAGGAGGCTGACGCCAATGCATTCTGGGATTTGTTGTATTACTCTGCATGCGCTATACTGGCGCGGCGGCCAGCGGGCCACCTCTAATACATTTTTGAAATGATCTTGCGGGCCAAATATAATTATATGCCCGCGGGCCAGAGTTTGACATGTGTGCTCTAGGCAAAGAAGTTCCTCTTTCACTTTATTTTTAAGAGTTGTTTTTGTATTTTGCAGCTGTGCCCTCTGGACCTAGATTCCCCCATTATGGAAAATAACCTTTCCACATCCACTCTGTCCAAGACTTTCAGTATTTGACAGGTTTCAATGAGATTCCCTTCTAAACTTCAGCTAGTACAATTCCCGAACCTCAACTGCTCCTCATTTGAAAACCCCTTTCTTTGTAAACCTCCTGGACCCTCTCCAATGCCAGTAGATCCTTTGTTGGATATGGAACCCAAAACTTTTAACAATATTTCAAGTATGGTCTGATTAATGCCTTTATAGCTTCAGCATCACATCCTTCCTTTAATATTCTATCCCCCTCAAATGAATACTCCCATTGTATTAGGCTTTTTCATGGTTGTGTACTTGTGTGAGTTGCGAGTAGAGCTGGTGATGTATCCGGAGTGACGAGCCAAAGTAATATTGTGCATGCGTCGGACTGAATAGTGGGGGGAGGTGAGAAAAGTATTGCGTGCAGTGTCTTGAGGAGATTAGGAACGTTGTGGTCACCATGTGGTAGAGAGCCAATGCAAAGGGGAGGGGGTTTGGTTGGGTGGTGTTTTATGGGAAGAAATAAGGGTCAACATTTTTGTACTTTAGAATGAGTGAGTATACTCTTTTAATTGCGTGTATAATGTGTAATCACTGCAAGTGGTAACCTTGTGAGTTCACAGCACCTTCTAAGTAAAATGAAAAGCATTGAGGATAAACCATTACAGTAGCAATTGGAGAAGATGAGCTTGAGGTTTTCCCCCTCTTTTTAATCAGCATTGTACCACGTTGGTTATGATCCTTGAATAACGTTTTTCCTCATTTAGTGAGATGAGTCTGAAAACCATGTTTGTTGCATGACTCAGAGCAGATTGCCTGTGAAGTGGAAGATGTTCTAGTTAATCCAGCCAATAACTTCCAATTCAACATTCTTAAATCTGCTATTTTGGAGTGAACTCGGCTGCCCCAGGGGTTTCTTACTGCTGAACTGCTAGCTGACAGGTAGGCGATAGGAAGCTGTCACAGATGCTGAGGAAATGGCACTGGCTGGAGAAAAGTATATTGACAGGATATAGAAAGTAGAGATCTCCAGTATTGCCTCCTCAAATTCAGAGACACATAGAAGGGTCTTTCAGGTATCCACCCTCGACCTCATTATGTCCATGACCTCAGCAGTGCAGCTAGATGTATTGACCACTGCCCTGGTCAGCAGGAGAAAATCGAGCTAGAGCAACAAGCTACAGCACTCAGTCAGCAGAAGACAACTGAGCTAGAGCAGCAGATGACAGCACTTGCTGTGCAAGTCCAAGCTTTAACTCCCCAATGGAGTTACCTCCGTTTCCAGCTTGGCTGAAATTGCATGAGTCGAGGATGTAGTAGAGGTAGCGGGCAGAATATTTGGCACCACCACCTGGTTGTGCCAGCCACCTTACCACTTCTACAAATGGCAACAGGGAAAGTACCAGATCCAGCAGTAGAGGCAACTGCTGCCCATGAGCAATTTTCCTCAAAGACAGTCTCTTGGGTGTTCAATTTCTTGTTGATTCTGGTGCAAAGATTTCTGTGGTCCCTCCAACTCCTGATGAGCGCAGAAACCCTAATTATTCATGTGTTGTGTCTGCTGCAAATGAATCTCTTATTCAAACATGGCCAAAGGTCGGTCACTCTGTATTTCTGTCTCAGCAAACCATTTTGGTGGCTTTTCACCGTGGCAAATTTATCAAATTGCATTGTGGGGGCAGATTTTCTGTCATATTTTTCATATTGCGGTGTTGCAGTCACTACACCTTCCTTACCACTGAGTCTACATGCAAGTTGACCTTTAAGAAGTCTTGGATGAGAACTCCCAAGTCCCTCTAATTTCTGAACTCGCCCATTTAGAAAATAATTTACACCTTTATTACCTTCACCAAAGTGCATGATCGTGCTTTTTTTTGTTTTTGCTGTACTCCATCTGCCATTTCCTTGCCCAATTTCCTAACCTGTCCAAGACCTTCTGTAGACTAGTGCTTCCTCGATATTACCAGCCACTTCTGCAATCTTGGCCACAAAGCTGTACATATCATTGACATATAATATGGAAAGAAGTGGCTCCAACACAGAACCTTGCAGAGCCAGAAGTCGATCAGAAAATACCTCTTTTATCTCCATTCTCTGCCTCCTGCCAATCAGCCAATCTTCTATCCATGCTTGTATAGTTCCTGTAATACCATGGGCTCTCATCTTGTTCATCAGCCTCTTGTGGCACCTTGTCAAAGGCTTTTTGATGATCCAGGTAAACACTGTTGTCCCGTCTGTCTAGGTACCTTACCAGCGCATACTGGGGGTTCACATGCAGGAGGTACACTTCCTCCACCAGTGGGTTCTAATATGCTTCCAGAGGAGCACTGGCTCAGGGGCTGGCAGTCTGGTTCCTGACGGCAACCTTCTAGGGAAGGAGAACCATCTTTGATGGGGTGTTACATTCGTAGCCCAATTTCTTGCAGAGCCAGAAGTTGATCAGAAAAGACACCTTTTATCTCTTCTCAGATTAGGGACCTGGTAGCGTGCAGCACTTCCAGACATTCATCCCTCTCGCCTTTAGGGCCAACAGGACTGCCCTCCAAATGGTACTGTTTTCCCTCTCTACCTGGCCATTCCCTTGGGGCTTGTTGCTGGTGGTTCTTTTTGTTGCTATGCCCCTGGAGAGGAAGCAATGTCACAACTCCTCGCTCATGAATGCTGAACCCTGATCACTATGCACATATGTGGGGTACCTCATTGGGTAGGTCTTGTGACCCTGGGATGGCAGAGGCTATAGTGGAGGGCGTGCAGGCGATCTACTTGCACCCCTGCGCACGTTCCTCTGGACAATGCGTCGAGGGGCTTGTTGAGCTTACCCAGCCGATACAAGATCTCATAATTATAGGTGGATAGCTCCATTCTCCACCCCATGATCTTGTCATTCTTAATTTTGCCCCACTGTTTATTATTAAACATAAAGGCGATGGCTCTCTGGGTCTATCAGTGGGGTGAATGGCCTGTTGGCCAAATAGTGCCTCCAGTAGCGCACCGCCTCCTCCATAGCCTGTGCCCCGTCCTTCACAGCAGAGTGTCTGTGTTCAGGGGCCTGCAGGGTGCATGAAAAAAATGTTACTGGTCTGCCTGGCTGGTTCAGTGTGGTGGCCAGGGTGAAGTCTGAGGCATCACTCTCCACTTAGAACGGGACTGACTCATCGATGGCGTGCATTCCTGCCTAAGCAATCTTGTCCCTGATGCACTCAAAGCCTTATGGGCCTCTGCTGATGGGGGGGAAACGTTGTGGTTTTCACTAGAGATTGGGCCTTGTCAGCAAAGTTGGGGACCCATTGTGCGTAATACGAAAAGAGCCCCAGGCATCTTTTTAAAACCATGGGGTTCTGTGGTAGAGGTAATTCTAGGAGGGGGCAATCACACCATGCTCCATCACATACCCCAGAATCACTAGCTGCTCTGTGCTGAACACTCACTTCAACGTTATATGTTGTGTTGAGAGCTTTTGCAGTGGTCAAGTACCTTCACAGGTTGTCGTCGTGTTCTTTCTGGTCATGGCCACGTGTGGTGATATTATCCAATTATGAGTAAGTGGCTTTTAACCCATTATCGTCCACCATGTGGTCCATTTCCCTTTAGAACACCGACACTCCGTTTGTGAGGCCGAAAGGGACCCGTAGGAATTGGTACAGTCTACCGTTGGCCTCAAATGCTGTGTAGGGCTGATCCTTTGGTCAGATAGGGATTTGGTGGTATGCTGACTTGAGATCTATGGTCGAAAAAGCCCTGTATTTTGTGATCTCATTCACCATGTCATCAATTCAGGGCAAGGGGTAGACATCCAATAGGGTGAACCGGTTGATGGTTTGACTGTAATCAATCACCATCTGGTTCTTCTCTGCCCCCTTTATCACTAGCACTTGTGCCCTCCATGGACTATTACTGCCCTTACTCAGCAATTGTTCCACCTTGGATGATGAATCCCCTGTCCCCTGGGCTGTACTGTCTACTCATAGTTGCCACCGGTCTACAGTCTAAGATGAGGGGGAGGGACCCATAGGGTGGCCAGGCCGCAAATGGGTTGCGCTGCCCCGCCTCCAGGTGCGTGATTGGGCGTCTCCAAAATGGGGGGGACAGGACCTCCCGGAACTGGTTGTTTATGACTGCGAGCAGGGCATAGGGGCTGTCAAACTGCATCAGTACCCCTTTTAACTGTTACTGGAAATCCAGTCCCAAAATGATGGGGCATTACCAACAGTCTGAATTTTTTTTAATTTGCCGCCCCCCCAATTGTTAGCTTCACGTAACACTTGTGGATTTCTGTCAAGAGGGACTCAGAGGCTAATGCTACCCAGCATTTTACAGGACACAAGTGTGCATAGGTGTTGAACAGGCAACCTGTGGTGTGACCGTTTACCTCTATGTCCATCATAGACTGTCCCAGCTGGTGTGGTTGACTCTGGTCCAAGATGATCGAGGCTAACGTTTGTTCGCTGTCTGACCCACTGCTGCCATGTCATAGAGTCGGCAGGCACCAAGATGACCACCCAGGAGATTGCGAATATGGCTGCCCCCATGGATCGCATACAGTGGGGCCCGCAAGTGAAGCCGGCAGTGACATCCCTCCTTGTCGGGACGTGGGCCCGGAAGTTCAGTTCTCCACAGTCGGAAGTGACGACTGAGCTGCTTGAGCCATGGTGGCAATGCGGATCGTGGCCAGCACGCGGCGCTGCTCATGGGGGGGCTTTGATCGCCATGCACTTGAGTAATGCCCTTTTTGTCAGCAGGTCGTGTTATGTGCAGGACAGTACTTTCGGGGATGTTGGCTCTGCGCTCAGTGTTTGCACCTCGTGTGCTCAGGAGTTGCAGCGGCTATCAGGGGCAGGGGGCTCAAATCCCAAGATGGTGCTGCCCGTTCTACATATCTGGGAGCTGCATGGTGCAGGGCTCCATGTTCTTTTGGGGTGCCTCCATGGTCTGGGCCATCTGCACGACCTCCTGTAGGGACCGATAGCCCTTCTCCAGGAGTTGGGAGAGGGATCCAGTGTCCATCCTATTGCAGATGAGCTCCTCCTGGTACTTCGCCGCCGTCATGTCTCAGCTCCCACATGGCCTGCGCGAACTTGTCAACTGACTCACCCGGGCCTTGGCATCGGGAGCCAAGCTGGAAGTGCACGTACATGGCATTCCTTGGTGCTCCATATTGTTGCCGGACCAGGGCCATCGCCTCTTCATATCCTGTGCAATCGTGGATCAGTTGGTATGCGCAATGGCTTACTGCTGCAAATGGTAGGTCGTACTCATCGCTGTCTGCTGTGATTTTGTGGAACCTCATTTAGGCCTTCAAGCAGCGTCGCCACATGTTGAATTTCACGGAGGCCTCTGGGTCTTTGGGATCAATCTCCAGCTTCTCAACCAAATCGTCTATGGTGCTTAAAATTTTAGATTAATAAATTGTAGCATGATCAATGACACTAAGGGGCAAAGGCTTCATTGATCTAAAGACCCAAGCGTGCCTCAGCTTGCTGCTGGCTCTAGTCCAAGGGCAGGTATGGGGAGGAGATTAAGGCTCTCTGCTTTATTGGGAGTCTTGGGGAGGGGTTACTGGTTCTGTGGGCGGGTCAGCCTGCCCAGCTCAGTGGGGAATGTGTCTGCCGCACCTAGTTTCTTGGGCAATTTGTTTTACTCTCTACTTTTGGTATTGCAATCTCAGCACACTCTGGGGGAGGGAAAAAAAAATTGTGGGAGGACTTCATGACTATCAAACAACTGTTTAACTGACATGGTTAATTTAAAGCATTGTAATGTGTATGCTTGTTCATGTATTAAGGTTTTCTGCTTACTAAAAGGTTTTGACTTTTTTAAATGTGAAGACTTTTGGTGCAAGTTTGAATAAGCTTTGGCAGAATGTTGGTGAGGTTGGGTTTTATACACAATGCACTTTTTTCATGCTTTTCTTTAAAGACAGGAGCATTGTGTACCTTAATCAATTTCAACCTACTTCCATCCAGAGCCCTGAAATAGTTTTTTTTAAGATGCATTATATTCAGATTTATGGTGGTTCAGAATAATCTGTTATTTAATCTTTGCCATGATCGAACAATGAGGACATGCACAGTCACAACCAGAGCTGACCTCCTTTTGTAGAATAATTCTAATCTTGATGTTTTCTGGATTGTGTACCAAAGTTGTTTTCTCACAAATTGGTTTTAAATTATTTTCAGCTAAAGTACAAAATGGCAAACACTTTTCACTTTGAGGAAATTATTTCATTCTTTAATTCTTTATTGGATACAGTGGTAGATACAGATAATGGTCTAATTAAAAGCATTTGCCTAAGATTTTATTTTAAAAAATTTTCTCTGCGTGCGCAGAACATGATAGAAATGGATTTTGATATCCTTTTGTATCACGGACCCTTTTGTGTACACTAAAGTTCTGTTTAAGTTTTTGAAGATGTAAAGGCTTCTGTCCAAGTACATTCATTCAAATGTATGTATTAGATGGCCTTTGGAGTGGAATGTTGATAATTTCAGCTGTATCTTGTGAATTTTTAAGTGGGAGTTATCAGGACATCTGGTGAGAGTAAAGATTAGAAATGGGAACCAAATGACTAGCTTTGGGGCTGGGGAGGAGGCACAAAAAATGTCTTCCATTCGTGGATTTTGAGAAAAATTGGGGTGTGGACCTGGACTAATTGTGTATGGGGAATTGTTTGGGTGGGGAGGATGGTGGTCACCTGTTCTTGGGGAATTGTGTACTTTATAGAGTAAAGGGGCTTCTTGTGGATGAATGGTGAGTGGATAGCCCAGGACTACAACATCTGTGAGGTTCCCAATCCAGATTTGTGATATTTAAAATCTTGTGAGATTACTGAATTTCTCTTTACAGGGCTCCAAAATGGATCATTGGGTAGGTCATGCATGATGTCATCACGTGATTTTTATATTAAAAAAAATTGGCATCAAGTACTCATGTGGCCATTGGCTTTTTTTGCAGTGATGCAAAATCATGTAGAAATAGTTATTAACACTTCCAATTTTTAAAAAAACTTGTTAGTGGATTCTGAACCATTTTTTCCCCTCCTCTTTAAATGCCATGTGTGAAGAATCTGTCTCCCATCAGTTTGAGCAGGCTATTGAGAAGGTTTGGAGCTTTGCTCACAATTTGAGTTTAAATTATTCTGCAGTACTGTCCTGATCATGCACACCTATTTGTGTTCAATGAAGTTGATAATTTTTCTGAAACTACTTATTGTATTAGCTTGCAGCACTATACATTTCAATCCTAATTTTGGGTGAAGCTAAATGAATGAATTTTCTTTCTTCTTCAAATAACCACGGACTTTAATGTCTTACTATAATACTAAGCCTATTTCTATTCTGTCTGATCGTCATGAACCATGTTTTAACAACTCAATGCAAGTAGAAGTGGTCAGCAAATACAGGTTGTTAAAAGTAAACCACAAAAGCCTGTACACACTGTGGTTGAAGTAAAAACAAAATGCTGGAGAAACTTGGTATCATAACCTTGATGAAGGGCTCAAGCCTGAAATTTTGGTTAGTGAAATCTTGGTTATATAAAGGACACTGTTTGACCTGCTGAGTTTCTCCAGCATTGTTTTCTTTGCAGTTCATAATTTTTTTTTCCATGTTTTGCAGTTCTATTATCTTCATGAAGAATTTTGTACAAGAATGCAGCCATTGTAAAATATCCATTTCATTTAATGGTCATATCTTGTTCTTTATAGCACCTCCAGAAAGAAGTGCATGATGGCTGTGCAAGGTATCACCCTCTCTGAAGTGAGGCAACTCCTAGTGGAGAATTCTGATTTTTCAGAAATGGTAAGCAAATGTTTTTCTGTTAGCTATATTGGGTAGACGCAGTCTGACAAAGATGACAACTGAAGGTGTTTCTCCAGTGCCTCCATAACAAGAACCAGGTACAAATACCAGAGTTCAAGGTAAATTGGTCTATAATTGAGGAAAATGGGCAGAATTTTAGGGCCCATACCTCAGAGACCACCAGGTCCATGCTAGCAAAAAAAAAAACTTGAAGCAAATTCATTTTCCAGATCTTGGTCATGGTATCACAGAATGTCACATGCTCATTCAGCTACTTAATTTAAATGTCGTGTTTTTGGTTTCTAGTGCTTTTATTTTTAATAATTAAACTCTCAAATTTTCTCTCTGGTTAATTTTTTTTTTCTTGCTTTACAACCAACTCTTCCTGTTCCTTAAAAGTGTGTCCTTCAATCATTGACCCATAAGGAAGTCTTCTTGCCATATCCATCCTGCCTGCATTGGTACAGTTTGATTTGAACTCCTTTCAGTCCTTGAATAACCTATGTCCAGCTGTGAATTGTTAAATCATATGGAAGTAACATTCCCTCTCCACTCTTCTTGTACTGTTTTCTGTATTTGGTGATTAGAATTAGAATCAGGGGTGTAGCTAGGTTTTAATGTTAGAGGGAGCAAGAGCACATTTATTTTTTATATAATTATTTTGTTTACAAGCTGGCTTTATGATTAGGCATGGAGAAAAGTTGCATCCAAATCATCCAAAAGGTACAATAAATAGATTTGCAGTTTCATTGTTGCCAACTTGAAAACCGTTCTATACAAATTTTGTAGCTTCGGAATTAATTGGTCCAGTTTAAAAACACGACTACTTAAAATAAAACTATTTATTCTCACTTCCGATGAAAGGTTTCTAGATACTGAAGGGGAAAGATCAAGAAGTCCTGGTCCAAGTGTAGAGATTAGTAGACATAATCCAACATTTTAAAGATGAGGTTTGTAGGAGTGAAGTCAGAGAATACTTCCTCAGACTAACAACAGTAAGCATTTGAGACTCTATCTTAAACAGAAAAACCCAACTCCAAATACAATATTAAAATTCAGTCTACAAAACAGACAGGAATGAAGATTTTTTTTAAATGTGCTTTTATGCGATTTAAAACAAAAACAGGAATTTCCCAGTGAAAAGTCACCAATAACAGATGAAGAGTAGATTGCAGGAACACAACTAACTGCAGATTGAGAATCTCCTACAAGGCAAAATTGTAAGTACTGGCTAGGGAAGTGGGGAAGAATGGGATGGAAATAACCCGACAACGTGAAGGCACATGTCTCTGCTCTGTCAGCTTCTTGAACTGAAGTCGAAATAATACAACAAATCAGGGTTTGCAAGTAATTCCCTTTGTACATTTCATTATTCCTTTATCTTTTTGGAAATTCACTGCAGCCTATAATAATCCTAAAGGCCTGGCCACAGGAGACCAAACAGCAATGTTATCTTGATTCAAAACAAAAATATACATTTGCATTTTTCATCATTAAAAATCTCTTAAGAAATTGCATACATCTTAGTATGCAGGGAAATGAGGCAAGCTATGAAAAAAAAATCTAATACTTTACCAACACAACATCTGAGATGCTCTTGTCTTCTTGTTCAACAAGGAGTTCATTCCACCACTGTGTGGTTAACAAATTGGTTTACAAACCAAATCAAATCCACCTCACCCAAGAATGGACTTTTATGAAATATACTATTTTGATTTAAAAAAAAAAAAAAAATTCAAATGGGGGGGGGGTGAAGAGGGGAAAAGGTCCAAGGCTGCATTCAATTATTGGATATATAAAATAAGTCGCTGGGCCAGACAGCTTCCTTATGGAGTTCTATAAAGCATCTTCCCACCTATTGATACCTCAATTGGATTTAGTTTTATCTCAACCTTTAGCAAGTGGGAAGCTACCAGAAACTTTTTAATGAAGCGTCAATTTCAGATAATTTTGTTGTTAGGCAAACATTGAGAATTTGGTTTCAATTTCGGAAATGTTTTAGATACCATAGATTCTTATTAGTTAGTCCAATCGTAAGTAGTTTTTTTCCCCTTCTCCTTTCAAGATGCTGGTTTTTATTAATAGTCTAACTTGGGTATCCAATCTTGAACTTTTTCATTCACCATAATTTTGCCTCTCAAATAACTATCTGTTAAATTTAATGTACCAAGACACCATTTTTTTCCCCATTATTTCCAGGTTAGGAATTTTTTGAACTCATTATCTTTTGAAACTTCCTCAGGACTTGGAGTTTTAATGTTAAAGCAAATATATATAATTTTCCACTGGACCATAAACAGCTGTTGCCTGCCCCCATCTGGAACTATTTTTACTATTTTAAGGATAATTCCCTGGATGGAATTAAAAAAAAAATCTAAGGGAACCAAGATTTCCAATAAACATTTGAGACTAAATGGGATTTGATTTTGAGATGTATTCATTCATCTTATCTTTGTGCTAGACACTTGCTATTGCAATTTAAAGTAGTATATTGTGCCCACTATTCCAAAACCCAATTGGCTAAATTCTATCCTAACTTGTCTTCTCAATGCAGTAAATGTAAAACTGAAGATGGTTCATTATATATTTTGCTTATGTCCTCAATTATTGAGAAGGCATATTTTGTACATGATCTTTAATTAATATTGATGGCTCCATCTCCTTTGTGAATAAGTGAGCCCAATGATCCATTATTGAAGTCTCTGTAATCCAATGTAGTATCTTTTGCTTCCCTGATTGCCAGAAGGGCCATACTAATGAAATGGAAAGATATTGTCCCTCCCACTCGCTCTAAATGGCCGTCTAATATGATGGCTTGTTTGTCTTTAGAAAAAATTAGATGTTTCACTACTGTTATGAATGTAAACTTTATTTCTTTTAAAGAGTTCTTAATTATTTCCCAAATTTGTAAGCTTAACTAATTTTTGACTCTACCTCATTTGTTTTTCATTATCAGATAGCAAACTGTAATTTGCCAACAGCCTCTGTAGATCAGCCAGTTTCCTTTTTTTGCATGTATGCTCTTGTTTTTTAAAAAATGCGAAGTAGGTTTTGTCATTACTGATACTAATATCAATGTTATTATTCTATTCATGTTTGTTTACATATGTAACATTTGCTAAATTAAATTAATAAAAAATATTGAAAAAAAGATGTAGAAAATAAAAGCTGCAATGGACCATCCCAGTTCATGGGGTGCATGCAAAAGGTTGTCAAAATGATCTTTTACAAATGAACTCTGCTATGCATCTACCAGTTTGTTGTCATTGGGGGAGGGGTTGAGTAGAGCAGTTGTGTATTCCTTTCAGTGATTGTTGTCTGTGGTTTGAAATGGAGCTCCAGTGTAGGCTGAGGGGAGGGTTCAGAATCTGTTACGGGAGCGCCCAACTCCAAACTCTCCCCTCGATCTACTGCACACCAGAGTTCTTGATGCCTGACTCCAAACCCTCCACTTGGCCTACCGCACATGCACACCAGATGGGTGTTGGGAGATCCAGTGTAGGCCGAGGGATTCAGTGGCGCCTGTTTTTGAACTATAAGACTATGGCACTGCAGCTGATGCCATGGTCTCACAGCACAGTTCAAAAATATAAGTTGCCATGGGTCGAGGGTGCTGCTGGGCTGAAAAGGCTGGCTGGATGGGTGGTGGGGAGAAGAGGAGGGAGAGCCCAGTTATGTCCCTGATTAGGATGAGACACTAGTCAAATTATAACTTCACCATGCCTTGGCTCTTACTTAAGTTCTCAATGCTGTATATAGTAGTTGTCCTTTATCCTGTAATCACTTTTTAAAAAATTTACCTGCCTTCATTGATTTATATACATGTTAAATAGAACAACGCAACATATTATAGCACAGTACAAGCTCTTCTGCTCACTGTTGTTACAACCTGTATAAAAAAAAATACTTCATAACAATCTAATCCTTCCCTACCTCATAACCATATATTTTGCAGAGCCTATCTAAGGTCTTTTAAATATTGTTCTTGTTCTCTGAAAGGATCTCTATTTCTCTACATTTTTGGTATTTTACCCTGTCTTTGCCTTCCTCAAACGTCTTGTTCTCACTATTCTGGCTTGAATTCCATTTGTTGCTTTTTGTTTTTATGCTAGTTGTTCATTTTTGCAGTGTAGTCTGTCCTGTTAATCACACGATCAGCATTTGTTCATTCTGCCAATGTTGTAATCCTTGCTTTTTTAGTGTCATTATGAGCTGAAAAAGAGACCAATTTGGAGAGCCTTGTGAAACCTCACTGTAGACTCTTCTGGTCTCTAGAACCTATCAAACCTCACAACTTCTGAAATTTTGAATTTAACATTTTTTTTCTTCAAGTTCTTCTAGTCACTTTGCTTTGCAGAACCTTATTTTGGTAAATTCCATGTTGACTACCATGCTGACTGTTTCTAGTGGAATAATCTGGGTCATTTGGGAGATACAGGGATGCAGTCACACCATAGATGCAGGAGAAAGGTAGCTGGATAATAGTCAGGGAGGGAAAGAAGACAGACAGTTTGTGCAGGATACTGCTGGGGGAACGACATATTTGGGTCAGGCAGCAGCAGCCAGACCAGTAGCACCATGGTTGGCTCTGAGCAGCAGAAGGGAAGGGTGAAGTCAGGTAAAGCAGTGGTCATAGGGGACTTGATAGAATCTGCTATCTGTTCCCATGACTAGACTAAGGCTGCAGAAATTACTCCAGGAGAGTGAGTTGCCTTTCTGGTGTTCAGGGGCAAAATATTCTTAGTGGAGGGTGATCTGCCAGAGGTGAAGGTACATATTGGTGCCAATGAAATCAGTAGGGTAGAGTCTTGCAAAGTAGGTTTGGGGAGTTAGGAAAGAGAACCGACTTCCAAGGTGGTAATCTCTGGATTACTCCCAGTCCCATGAGCTAGGGAAGATCAGAACAGGAAGATAGTGTAGACAGATATGTGGCTGAAGAAATAGGGCAGGATTTAAAGTTCTTGGATTATTGGAACCTTTTCTGGGGAAGGGGTGACCTGTACAAGTGTGGCATGTTGCCCTTGAACTGAAAGGGGAACCAATACCCTGGCAGGGAGATTTGCTAATGCGGTGGGGGTGGGGGTGGGGGGGGGGGAAGGGGGGGGGAAGGGGTGGTGGAAACCAAAGTGAAGAAGCAGAAGCAGAGGACAAATAGGGTCAGCTGTTAAGGAGTTTGTGTGGAAGAACAGGCTGAGAAGACAAAATTGCAGCCATGCAATTACATTTATTGTAATGTTACATAAATATAACAGAGCTAAAGATTTTGTATTTAAATGGCAGGATTGATATTGTGGCCATCACGGAGCTGTGGCTAAAGGATGGATGTTATTAGGTACTGAGTGTCCAAGGATACACAGTGTATTGAAAGGATAGGCAGGTAAGCAGAGTGCGTGTCGTGGTTCTGTTGGTAAGAAACAACGTTAAGTCATTAGAATCAGAAGGTATGGAATCATTGTGGGTTGAGTTAAGAAATGGCAAGGATGAAAAGACACTGTTGGCTGTTGTACGCAGACCTCTAAACAGTAGCCAGGACATGGACAACAAATTGCAATGGCAGAAGGAAAAAGTGTGCCAGAAGGGCAATGTTATTGTAGGTGTTAGGGATTTTAATATGCAAGTAGATTGGGGAAAACCAGATAGAGATTGGATCTTTAGAGATATTTTGTAGAAAGCCTGTGAGATAGCTTTTAGGAGCAGGTTTGTTGATGGAGCTCATGAGGGCATCAGCTGTACTGGATTGGGGGTGATTAGAGAGCTTAGAATAGAAGAACCATTAAGGACAAAGATCACAATATAATTTGAGTTCAATTTGAGATTTAATAAGGAGAAACTGAAGTCTGATATGCCATTGTTTCAGTCGAGTAAAGGGAATTACAATGGCATGAAAGGACTAAAGGTGGCTAAGCTCCCGGACCAGATGGATTGCACATTTGGGTTCTGAATTAAGTAGTGGCAGAGATTGTAGAGACATTGGTAATGATCTTTCAGGAATCGATAGTTTCTGGCATCATCCTAGAGGACTGGAAAAGCTCAAATGTCACCTCAAGAAGGCATCAGAAAAGAAATTACAGGCCGGTTAGCCTGACTGACGTTGGTGGTTGGGACAATATAACCATAACCATATAACCATTTACGGAGCGGAAACAGGCCACGTTGGGCTTTCAAGTCCGCACCGGTTCACTGATTTTGTGCGCCCTCTTCAGGCGTTGGTGATTTTAAGTGCAGTGTATCTTTGAGAATTTTAACATCTATCCATAGGTACTCTGTACTTTGGATGTGAAATCTCATATTAAAATATTGGCTGTGTGGGAGAAGCCAGTGAGTGGCCGTGGACAATTACTTCTCAGACTGGAGGCCTGTGACTAGTGGTGTGCTGGGACCAGCGTAACTTGGCATCTAGATCCACAATCTGGATGACAATGTGGTGATTGGATCAGCATACTATATAAAGTTCACTGCTTGAAAGGATGAGGTTACGGAGTACTGGGAGGCACATGACAGTATAGTCCAAAACCGGCATGGTTTCCTTAAAGGAACATTTTTCTTGATAAATCCATTGGAATTCTTTAAGGAGGTGACAAGCAAGCTGGATATGGAAGATGCAGTGGATCTTGTGTATTTGGATTTTCAGAAAGCATTTAATTGATAAAGTGCTGCTCATGAGGGTTCTTAACAAGGTCCGAGCTCATGGCATAATAGGAAACTTGCAAGTGTGGGTAGAACATGATTGGCAGGAAGCAGAGTTGGAATACAAAAATCATTTTCTGATTTGCTACCAGTTGCTAGAGATACATAGGGGTCGATGTTGTGTCTGCTTTTTTAAATGTTGAATGTTAATTATTTAGATTAGGGAATGAATGGCTTTGTGTACAAGTTTGCATTTTATATGAAGGAAGGTGGAATAGCAGGTAATGTTGAGGAAACGAGGCTGCAGAGGGACAGACAGATTTGGAGAATGGGCAAGAAAGTGGCAAATGAAAAACAATGTTGGAAAGTGTATGGTCATGTACATTGTTAGAAAAAATAAACAGCAAGACTTTTTTAAATGGGAGAAAATTGAAAATATCAAGATGCAAAGGGAGTTGGGAGTCCTTGTACAGGATAGGCTGAAGGTAGTAAACTTGCATGTTGAGATGGCGATGAAGAAGGCGACTATAATGCTAGCATTCATTTCAAGAAGAATCAACTACAAGAGCAGGGATGTGATGAGGCTTGTCGGGCACTGGTGAGACCTCAATGAGCATTATGAGCAGTTTTGGCCTCGTCATTTAAGAAATGACGTGCTGATGTTGGAGAGGGCTGGATGATTCTGGGAATGAAAGGGATCTCATATGGGGAATGTTTGACAGCTCTTGGCCTGTGAGGGAGTATCCTTTTTGAAACATTTTAAATATTGGAAGGTTGTTTCCCATGGTGGGAGAGTGTAGGACAAGAGGGCACAACTTCAGGATTGAAGGGTGTATGCTTTAAACAGCGATGTGTGGGAATTTAATCAGGCAGAGGGTGGTAAATCTGGAATTTGTTGCCACGGGTGTTTGTAAAGGCAAGGTCATTGGGTTTATTTAAGACTGCAAATGATAAGTTGTTGATTATCTAGTGCATGAAAGGTTATGGGGAGAAGGCTGGGGAGTGGGGAAATGGATCAGTTTATGATTAAATGGTGGGGCAGACTCAATGGGCTGAATAGCTCCCATGTCCTTATGATCTAACAATTTATAATCTTTCATTTTCTTTTTCTGAATTTGCTGACAATTTCTTTTTAATAACTTGGCAGCAGTGGGTTCATCTGCGTTCCCAAGGTTGGTTTATTTTTCCCTCATTAAATATCATCAGATTCCATTTCTGTAGCTAGAGGGATTGAGGAGTGATTGTAAGTAGACTGGATGTTTCTTGCTTCGCAATAGTCTGGCATGCCTGCATTTGTCTTAACTTTAAAATTTAGATGAAAATATTAACTTATAATAATATTTTGTATCTTTACTAATTGGAACAACTATGGTGGGGTGATGCCATATCTGTAGCTTGATACTACATTGAGAGTCTCTGGCTGCTTGCCAATGCAGTGTGTTGAAATGCAGAAGTGAATAAAGTTGAAAATCAAATACTCCTGTAACTGTACTGAGCTAAGGAGTCAGATGCACTTTATAACCAGCTCCTGAATTTTATGCTTGGGATAATTGATCTAAGTAGTGTGAACCTATTCTTTTGAATAGGATTATTGATTTTTTTTTTAAATTAAGAGGTTTATTTATTATAGAGGGCCCTGGAGAGCTCATTCCTAAGGTTTGTATTTATTTTAGTCTCATTACCCAAGGAAATAATAGACTTGCCATTGAAAATTCAGAATGATACTGTATAGGACGTCCCTGAATTTCCACCTAAAATTATGGTTTTGAGCAATATCCTTTGCATAAGACTGCCCCCAAAATTTGAAACTTATTGCTGACCAGTGAATGCTGTTGAAAGCAAATCACAATGTTATCAAAATATTATTTAAAGGATTACATTTTATTTGGATATTTTGAAAGAAACCACTGTTGGCTCCTGTAACAGGCCGTTTAAAGCCTGTACAGAGCAGACAGGGCCGGGCGGTTGGACCCCACAGAGGAGCGCAGAATCTTCGCAAATAACTAATGGCACATGCACAAGATTGCGTCGGAGCTGGCAGGAAGATGGTGGCGCTGTTGAGACTTAATTGGCAAGGTAAGAATTTTACGCCCTTTGTATGAGACGACCCAATTTTAAGGTGATCTTTTTAAAGTTTCAAGGATCGTCCTATACAATGGCATATATGGTAGTTCGCCAAGCTAACTGCTGAGATCGAGGGACTATTGCACCTGGACAGATTGAGTTGGCCTTTTTGTCTTAGGAAGCAAGGTGAAGAAATAGTTCTCGTTTCAGAAGTCCTTCTGAAATAAACCATCAAACATCATCAGACTTTATTATTTTTCCCCTCCAAATAGAAAATCAATGGAGCAAGAATCAACGTTAATTTTAAGTTTCTTGCTGATGACCATTCTAGTTTTTATCATTTGCAGATGATAATGAATCCAAGGTCTTGGTGCTTATCTGTATGTTAGAATAAATTTGTAGTAGAAGAATGTGTATTTCAACATTTGGATTTTGACTGAAGTGCAGAACGTTGCATTTAAAAATCAGAAGAGAAACTTCAGAAGCACTTGAGGACAAATTAGATTGACCAGAAAGTTAGAAGAAAGAAATGGAGCAGTGAAATGGGTGTTTTTAACTTTGTTTAGTTTCCTTGTCCTGAAATGCTGCAGGAGAATTTCTAGGTTGGATATGGATCTTCAAATTAGAAGATTCTATGAAGCTGTACATTTTAATGATTTAAAGCTGTGAGCAAACAAAGCTTTATTAAACTTGAGAGTTGGGAATCATTTCTTTAAAGAATGGAGTAAATAGCAAAACAATAAATGTTCTTTAATGAAATACTTCTTTTCAAATTCTATTCCTCAAAATGTGATGGAAGCAGTCTTTCAATATTTTTAAGGCATAGATAGGTTGATTCCTGATTATTTTTTTTTAAACAGCTGTTTGAAAGCTCACTGGAGGAAGTGAGTGGGATTGTAATGTGATCAATCATGAACTAAATCATGAAGGCTCTGGGCTGAGTGGCCATTTCCTTCTGCTCCTCGTGTGTACGTTCACTCAAAATTACAAATTGAAAGAAATTCTTCATTGATCATTGAATAAAGCAAGCTATAGAGATTCTGTCATTCTTTTGCTCGACCAGCTGCCATGAAAGCAAACCATCCAAAGAAAGTTTATCGTGATAGAAAATAAATTATCAGCACAAGGATAAATACTTTTAGAAAACAAATGGAATTTTTTTTTTTATTTTGAAGAGTAGGAGCGAACAGACTTGGAAAACTCAAACTAATTATTTGCATCATGAAACCAGAAATGAATCTAAGATGACCACATTGTTTCACCTAGGCACTTTGTAACTTGTCTGTTAAGAATTTCTTTTTTTTCTTTTACAACAGGCAAATGCCAGCAGCTTCCAAGCAGTTGATACCAAGGTAATTTTTACTGTTGAAATATAAGTGGTGTCTTATATAACCATATAACCACTTACAGCACAGAACAGGCCAGTTTGGCCCTACTAGTCCATGCCGTAACAAATCCCCACTCTCCTAGTCCCACTGACCAGCACCCGGTCCACACCCCTCCAGTCCTCTCCTATCCATGTAACTATCTAGTCTTTCCTTAAATGTAACCAATGATCCCGCCTTGACCACGTCTGTCGGAAGCTCATTCCACATCCCCACAACCCTTTGCGTAAAGAAATTTCCCCTCATGTTCCCCTTATAATTTTCCCCCTTCAGTCTTAAACCATGCCCTCTAGTTTGAATCTCCCCCACTCTTAATTGAAAAAAGCCTATCCATGTTTACTCTGTCTGTCCCTTTTAAAATTTTAAACACCTCTATCAAGTCCCCTCTCAATCTTCTACGCTCAGAGAAAAAAGCCCCAGTCTGCACAACCTTTCCCTGTAACTCAAACCTTGAAATCCTGTCAACATTCTCATGAACCTTAAATCAAAGCAATATATTCAAGGTGTTTTGAATCAAATCAATAATATTTGCTTTAATTGAAAAATAAAAAAAAAAACCCCGCACACACAAATAATGGTACTCATCAGGCCAAACAAGTATCTGCAGAGCGAAACCGAATTAATACTTCCGATCAATGACTTCATCAGAAGTTCTTGTTAAATATTTCCAATATTTTCTATATTACATTAAGTTTTTGTTGATTGCTTTGTAGTGAATGCATTTTTGTTTTGGCCTTGAATTAGACCATTTGAAATTGTTGCATTCTTGTTGGAAGGAAGCTTTTAAATCTTCTGCATCTCTGAAATCTGATTGTTCTTGCCGAATTACTTTTTTTAAAAAAGTACTGCAAGAGTTCTGTTATTGGCCTCATGAAGTGGTTTGAAATTGGATTATTGCATTTTTTTTGTCTGTGGGCACAATATTGGTGAATAAACATTATTCTTTGGTGGGAAAGCTGATTAAATGCCCAAGAGACCATAAATTTGTTGCTCCTTCTAGAATATAGCAAAGCAAAAACATTAATCTAAATTATTCCATGCAGACAACACTGAACTTTTGCATGTTTAATGTCTGTGGAAAACTGAAATGAAAGAAACGAGATCTAATTTTGGACGGTGACTTGGCTATCCTAATTTCTAACTCTTGCTGATACCCATTTTGTTTGCCTTTCCATTTGGACTTCATTTGAAATTCTCGTCCTACATATTGGGCTTCACAGCTTATTTTTGAGGATTTTGGCAACAGATGGAATTGGGTTAATGACACCTGGTGACCTTTCTTTGTATGGGATTATTGCCCTTAATTAACCCTTCCTACTTCCAGATTAGTGTGGTGAACAGGCTGACACAATTGACATTTGGAAACTGCCACCATATGTTCATCTTCCCTTGCACGTACACAGCTTAATGGTTTATAATTCAATAATGAGATTGTATACTGTAAGTTGATTTAATAAGTTGATTTGTTTGGGGGAGAAATTGGGAAGCAAAAGTGACAAATCCTTAATTGATGAAGACCATCAACACTTGGTATTTGATTACTGTTCTCTTTGTACTTTAAGCAAGTGTTAATTACAACTATTTATTTTCATTTACTTTTTAATGGACAAAATGCTAAACACAGGAAGTGAATAACTAAAGCCATTAAGGTGGAAATGAGGAGTTGGGGCAGTTGTGCAAAAATAGGGAGCAGAATGATCATTCTAATTTGTGTAGTTTTGAAATGGAAGTAAAAATGATGGAAGGTTGGAGGAAGCTGCAGAAGTCCTATGTAAAATCATAAAGCTAAATGTGGCCAGAACTGCACACAATGCTCAATGTGGCCTATTCAAAGTTTTGTTTAGCTGCAACGTAAACATGAACCAAAGTGGCTAATGATACTATTGAATTTAATTTTAAAAAATCTTGGACATTCTCTAAACCCTAGAAGTTATGATGACACTTTTTGGCCATGAGGTTGCAATCCTTGAAACAGTTGTAAAAAAATTATTGTAGTAACTGTGAATTGAGATGCATTGACATTATTGTATGTTTACATATATGCTCATTCTTTAGAAGCAAATATTGGCCTTTTGGGAAATTGAACTGTCATTGCAGTGAACTATTAACAATTGGGTTTATTCACTTCGTTATGTATGCTATATTTATGGACTTGGTAAAAGCATGCAATGAATGGCTTCCAATGTAAAATTCATTCATAGGAGCATGATGTTGAAACTTCATTTGGTAATATTCGGGTTGCAGTGCGAGGTACCTCTAAAGGAACTCGGCCAGTCATCCTCACTGTTCACGACATTGGAACAAATCGTAAGTAGACCAACAGTATCTACCCTTCCTATATTATACTGTATCCTGGGTGACGAAGGAAACCATGTTGTCTAGCTTTATTGTTCTATCCACTTGCATACCACTGTCAGGAAGCTATGCACCTGTAATGGAAGATGCCTCTGAACATCCATGCTTCTGAGGGTCCTGCCATTTACATTATAGTTTCCTCTTGTTCTTGACCTTCAAAATGCATCATCTCAACTTTTTCAGAGAATCTGCCAATTCTTTGCCTGAATTTTCAATGGATTTGTCCTGCTGCATCTTTTGACAACTTTCCTTGCTATCCACAATTGTGATTTTTGTCATCAGTAAACTTGCTAATAGATCACCTGCATTTTCACCCAGATCATTAATACATACTATAAACGGGGGTGGGAGGTTTACAATACTGATCCTTGTGGAATACCTTGTGGTTTGCATATCTTCAGTCAGATAAACTCTGCACTCTCTCCTATAAACCAAGTCAATTTTGCATCCAATTTAACAATTCTGGACAGATTCACCGTCGATTTGATGCTTGGGAGTTCTAGCTTTGCTGTAGAACACTATAACTAGGAAACTATGATACCAGATAAGATAGATGATGTTAACTTAGTTCAGCATCATGTATACTGATTGAGTTTGACTTTCAAAGCCGATCACTAAATCTGTAATGTTTATTTGGCACTATTAGAGGCTTCTAAAGCCGCTTTTATACTTTTATAAAAGTGGAGCAGCAAATTGCTGGCTAGGTTACTATTTCAAATTGTAAATGGGTCACATTAATAGCCTTAACATAAGGTAATCTGAGATTAAGCAGTAATCTCAAACAGATGTTCCTTTTAAATCCAATGTTTGTCCTTTTAATTAACTGTTTCATGGGTTTTTTTTAAATTTAATGCAGGTGATTGATTCATTGGATTGTAGAGTGGATAGGGAGATGCTGCCTATATGGCACCATCACTGTCTAACACAGAGCAGGAAGACAGTCTTGTCTCATGGTATTCCTTTCTCCTCCCCCCCTACCCCCCCATCCTACACCAAAAATCCAAAATTTATGTCCACTTGCAGTTGTCCAAATTGTACAAGAAATGGTGTGAGAATTACATTCAAGCCACACACAATATATGCTCGGTTGAATATGGAGAAGGGTGTGGAAAGATGCAGTGGTAATTTCATGTCATTGTGGGGAAAATGGATAGACGTTACTGGTTAATGCTTAAACAAATATTGTATGTTTTTTGATTTCCAAACATTGCATTTTAAAAACTGGTGAAATAGAAGTGACAATTGTGTACAATTTGGAAAGTTTAAGCTTTAGAAGGTTTCATGAAAATAGCTCTGTTCATTTTTATGTATGTAGTCCAAATTGGCCACTTTTTAAAAAAAAAAAAAAAAAAATGTAAGATGTATAGCCTTTGGGGAATTTTCATTTACCTTTTGATTTTTGAAAAGAAAATAATTTTGAGCACTGGATGATGCTCACCTTCAGATGGCTCTTGGAAGTTTGGCTGCATCATCTGAGCTTTCTATTTGTTCATTTAGCCATTTGAAGTGTATTCCTCTTCCTTCAGATAAATCGTGCTTTGACACTCTCTTCAACTCTGAAGACATGCAAGAATTGGTAGTTCATTTTTCCATTTACCAAATTGATTTACCAGGCCAACATGATGGAGCTGCAACATTTCCATCTGGGTAAGAATGACCACTCCCAAGTCTTAAGGAATTTGTTATGATGTTCGTGGTATGGCAGCATTGACCAATATAGTAAGGGCAATAACCTAAGACCTTAAGAAATGGGAGCAGAAATGAATGACTCAGCCCACTGAGTCTGTCCTGCCATTTAATCATGAGCTGATCCATTTTCCCACTCCGCCCCATTGCCCATCCTTCTCCCCATAACCTTTGATGCCCTGACTAATCAATAACCTATCAATTTCTGCCTCAAATACACCCAATGGCTTGGTCTCCACCACTGCCTGAGACAAATCCTGCAGATTTACTGCCCTAAAGAAATTCCTCTGTATCTGTTCTTGGCAGACACCCTTCGATCCTAAAGTTATGCCCCCTTGACCTTGACTTTGAATGAGATTCTCTCCCCCCCCACCCATTCTCCTAAATTCTAACAAGTACAGGCCAAGAACTGTCAAACATTCCTCTAATGGTGACCCTTCATTCCCAGAATCATCCTTATGAAGCTCCTCTGAATCCTCTCCAACACATCCTTTCTTAAATGGGGAGCCAAAGCTGTTCACAGTACTCTCGGGATCTCACCAGTGCCTTTATAAAGCCTCAACATTGCATTCCTGCCCTTGCATTTGATTCCTTTTGTAATGAATGCCAACATTGCATTTGGCTTCTTCACCACCAACTCATTCTGCAAGCTTGCCTTCAGGCTATCCTGCATGAGGACTCTCTGGTCCCTTTGCATATGGGAATTTTCATTTTTCTCCCTATTTTAAAAAAAAAAGGGGGTTGTATGGTAAGTTTCACAATAGCAGGAATTGGAGGAAATGACACAAAAACATTGAGGAATCTATTTGAGCAAGAAAGTTATAGTTGGGGAAGGCTAATCTCAACAACATAAAAGCAGTGAAAGTAAATCAAGAGCGGATGTTTTTTTTCGGGTGGGGAAACAGCATTTCACAGTCTGCAGGTTCTGGACACATGAAAGGTGAAGATGGCAAGATAAAAAAGGATATTGAAAGTTTGATCTTGACAAAAAAGGAAACCACTGACAGGCGCAATCATCTATAATCCAGTGAATCTCTTGAGAAAGATGGAGGATGTCGAAGATGTAATGGCATTGATTACCCCAAAATAGACTCACCAGTTTCTTTCAGCTCATCATGAAGTAGACTTTCTTTATTATTTACTAGACACATTGCATTCTTCAACTCCTGAAACACCCCCAGCCAAACCCACTGACCTTCTCATTGGCTCACCACACTCATTATTCTCCTCTTGCGCCTGAGTCCATCACCCGTATACCGATGCTTAACATACCTGCACATGCGCACTATTCTTTTGCACATCACTTGGCTTGTCATCAAAAGAAGTGACTGATTGGAACTGTCCCACCCACTATGTAATGGTTCGGAGGACTGACAGTTTGGCCTGACCTCATACGATAGAGCAAGACAGGCAATGCGCGGTCTGACTGACTTTGGTGAGGCTGGTCCCCGACTCTGACGTTGATGCAGAACGTGGACCATTGATTTACGCCAGCTTCAATGGGTCATTGGAAGCTGTCAGTTTTTCCATTCCTGTCGATCACAAAAGTCTTCAGACCTGAAAAGGACCATTGTAAACGGGCTGAAGTGGTTTGTGAACAGCATCATGTCCAAGGAACACATGAGTACACCATTGTAAATGATTTGGCACATAGACTATATATGACTTCTGCAGATGATTAATATAACTAGCTGGATCAGTGTTGTGGTTGGACTCTGATTAACAAAATCACCTGGCAAGGTTAACATAGTGCCATATCCTAGCTCTGCTACTGAAAATTGAGAATCTGCCTTAACAGCAGTTTACACTCCAAGGAGAACCATGGGCAAACGTTTGTTCCAGGTAGATGCATCACCTCCTGCTGTTAATGTTGTCATCAATTATTGATGGAAAAGTTCAACGAGGCCAGTGGACAGCTGTAGAACTAGTGCGGGCATTTCACAGAAGATCAATGAGAATTTGGAACAACGCTGACATGAAATGAGTCCCTTGATCTGTTGTTACAGTGACTGGAACACTGAAAAGCCCTAGTGACTGTCTCCATAGAGATGTCAGTGATGGAAATGACTTCCTGCCACCTAATGGTCTGTTCTTCATTCATGAGAAGATAAGTATATCCCTGAGATGACGGAAGTGGTCCGACCGAGTCCAGGTGCACGTGCTGGAAATGGGAATCCAGAACAACAAAATTCCCCAGCTTGGATTTTGTGTTTCTGGAGACTTCAGAGAGTTGACATGGCAAGCAGGTCCTTACCCATAATCTAACATCCCATTTTAACATGAGGGCAGGTAAAACATTCCTTCACCAGTTTGATAGATGCTAATCTACCAGGTTGAGACTCAAAAGTTTCCTGCCTCTTTGCTGCCAGCACAAAAGGCCTAGGCTTTCCTATGGAAAAATTGCAGACTAACTTTTCACCTGATTCATCCAGGGTCACATTTTGAAAATGGAGACCAGAGTTGATCGAGCAATACCGGATGGGATCAGTATGCTCCACACGAGCCATGGCAGTGAAATTGATGGCAGTAGTTCTATGCAAGGTGCCAATGTTGCACCTGGACAGTGCGTTGGCCATGGCATTCACTTTTCCTTGGATGTGCTGTATGTCCAATGAAAATTGTAGGATGAAGTCCCAAGTGCTGAATCTCTCTGGGTGAGTAGAGATAGGTGCTTGTACTCGCAGTATGCGTAAGAGGCTGGTGGTCTGTATAAATAGTGAAAGGATGACCTTTCAATAAAAAGCAGAAATGTTTCACTGTGAGATAGATGGCCAGGATTTCTCGACCAAACGTTCTATACTTTGCCTGAGCCTGTGACAGCTTGACTGAAAAAAATCGCCAGAGGTTCCAATTGCCCACAGACTTTTTGTTCTCACACTGTTCCGACAGCACTGACAGACGCTTCTGTAGTGAGAGAGAGCCAGCTGTTGGGCTTTTGATGTACAAGCATTATGGCATTTGCAAGCGCAGTCTTCACATTGTTGAAAGCACACACTGCATTGTCTCCCAAAGAAAACTTAATAAATTAGGAGGATGTAAAAGGGCCATGAAATATCCTTGCCAGGGTGAACACTAAGATGTTTTATGAGCATACAAGGATTAAAGAGTAAGTTGGTCCCATGAGGGACCAAAGGGGTATGACGTGTGGATCCAGGGGCAGTGGATGAATACTTGAATAAGTGAATACTTCTCGGAATTTACCAAGATGTTGATAAACTGATGTATCTCAGTATTAAGACTGAGATATTGGACGCCTTGGGACACTAGTGCTATTGGAAGCAAAGGAGGAGATTGAGACTTTTTTGGCATCCTTGATAACTATAGGTAAGGTATTTAAAGAATGGAGGAGATTTAATGTTATTTAAAAAGGACAGCAGGGATAAGCCAGATAACTTCAGACTAGTGACCTGGTATCAGTGGTAGGAAAATTATTAGACTAATTCTCAGAGAATTGGTATATTTTGAGAACCTGCAGCTGATCTTTGGCACATCTTTGTGCAGGTCTCACAAATAGAATTTTTTTTAAACTAAAGAGTTTGAAAACTGGACAGTAGACATTGTCCATGTAGACTGCAGTAAACCATTTAATACAATCCCATGAAGTAGAATGGCCCAGATGTTTCTAGCACGTGGGATCCAAAGTGAGCTGACTAATTGGATCTAAAATTTTTAAGACAGTAAGAGGCAATGGGTAGTGATGAAGGTAGGCTGTTCTGATTGGAGGTCTTTCCAGTGGTGTATTGCAGGGATCAGTGCTGGTATCTCTTATTTTTCTTAAGATCTAGAATGAAAATGTGGGAAGGATGATTAGGAAGTTTGCAAATTATGTGAAATTTTGTGATCTAGATCAGTGGTTTTCAAACTGCACCCTCCCCTAAACTTGTATTACATCTTTAGCAATCCCTGTGCCATAAGTGCTCTGATTTGATTAGTAAGGGATTGCTTAAGGTGCTATGTAAGTGGAAAGAAAGATTGGAAACCACTGTACATAATTGACTCATTATGTGCACGGTTTCATAACTCCAAAGGAAATGGACCAATGACAATTTTTCTCAAGCAAAATATATTTTGGTAACAATTGGGTTTAGAGCAGTGGTTCTCAGCCTTCCCACTCGCATACCACCTTAAGCAATCCCTTGCTAATCACAGCATTTATGGCATAGGATTGCTTAAAGTGGAATGTGAGTTTTGGGGTGCAGCTTGAAAACCACTAATGTAGATCATATAGAAAGTTAGGTGGAGCTTTGAAAAATAAAATTGAATCCTGACAAGTAAAGTTAAATATAGTTGGGTAAATAGTAAATGTTAGGACACTTGGGTATGTTGATGAGTAAAGACTGAGAGTGGGAACATTGTAGATATTGTGGTGAAGAAGGAATGCTGGTTTTCATAAGGCATGGCATACAATAATAAAATTGGGATGTGTTACAACTTTGGAAAACCCAGGCGGGGCCACAGTATTGTGCAGTTCTGGTTGGCCCTCTACAGGAAAAATGTGGTTGTGCTGGAGAGTGTAGAGATTCATCAGCATATTGTCTAGATTGGAATGTTCCTTCCTATGGAGGAATTGAATAGGCTTGTCTTGATTTTTTTTTTCCCCAAAGGAGGCTGGAAAATGTATGTAAAATTCTGGACCATAGAGAGGGTAGATGGAATATGTTTTGTGTGATGAAGGAATCAAAAACTAGAGGCCATAATTTTAGGTGAGAGGAAACCGTTTTAAGGGGGGGTGGGGAGGAAGGAAAGAGAGCGAGAGAGGTTGGATGGGCACTTGAATTGGCAAGGCAGAAAAGAATGGGTAGATTAGATAGTGTAGATTGGCAAAATATTTGGCATGGATGGGGTGGGCCAACGAACCAGTTTCTGTGCTGTATGACACTGATTTTTGTTCTTTCTCCACATAACACTTCCATGCCTTCTTCTTTCTCCTCCCTAATTCTAAAGTGTATTTTGTTTTATTAGGGGTAAAATTTAACTCTAACCTGAAAGTTTGTTTCAGTGATGTAAACTAGCTGAGCCATTTAATATTTTCAGTAATCATATAAAAGTATTTCTGAAAATCCTGAGCCCATTTTTCAGCATGTAATTTTATTTTCCAATCTATCATTTTGAAGTTGCCTAATCTATTGTGAAGTGACTTTATTTCTTTTCAAGGAGCTTTGAGTAATTTAATTCCTCCTAAAATCATATTCTTAAAGCCTAGTATTGGGTGATTTTTTCCCCCCATTTGTTATTTTACGGACATAATTTAAGTTGCATTTCTGGGTGACTGGATTGTCACTTGTTCTTCAGTGACCTTGATGCAACTCATTTTAATTTATGCATATTTCATTATTGCATTAAAGGCAAATTATATCCTCAATATCTGACACACCAGAAGCAAAAGTTATGGACGTAAGTATATAATGATTCATCCAAAAGTAATTTATAACTTTTTATCTGATTTGCAGCTATGAATACCCATCAATGGACCAAATAGCTGATCTACTTCCAACTGTTTTACACCATTTTGGGTAAGATAATAGGCTACACTATCCATACTGCATTTAATCAATAATAACATTAACAGCAACCTAAAAATATGCTGCAGTTCAAAACTGTATTGTGATTTCACTTGAACAATTTAGGATTCTGGTACAGTGTAATGCACTTTTTCTCAGGATCCATTATAGTGTTACGAGTCCAGAGGACCCCAAAACCCAGAAGCAATAGCTATGTACTGCGACAAAGGGTTACTTAAACAAAAGTTGCTTTTAGTTATCTTTGAGCATGAAAATAGAATCAAACTTTAACTTATCTCTATTGACTCACTTAACCTCCCTCTAATGCTAAATGCACGTGTGTGTAAGTTCAGTAAAAGCTCTTGGTTCACAGTCCATTCTCACTGGTTGCAGGCAATTCTTGTACTGTGCACAGAAGTTGACATTAATAAAGTTAACCAGGCTTTGGTGCTTAACAGATAAATGGTTACCACTCAGAAGGGTTCTTTTTGGTCTTCAGAGAGAGTTTTTCTTGCTTCAGGTCACCGCAGAGTTCCTTTCTGTTTCCCGGACAGCCCGTCCTCTCCTTTGACCAGTCTGTCTTCCAAATCTTACCAGCTTGTCCCTCTGGAACTAATTGTCATGATAATGAATATGTATGAGATGTACCTGAAGTCATATGGTATGAGAGAGAGAGATAAGAACACAAGCAAGAGAACAAAGGAAACGGGAAAATAAAAAGCCACTGAGAAGTTTACCGAAGTTTACCTGATAAAACTTGTGTTTAATGTTTTATTAACTTCACATTTCGGGCCACAAATGTGACATTGGCGACGAGGATGAAAGAAGCTTGAAGAAAATGAAAGACTAAACAAGATTACAGAGGTTTACAGACAACTTCAAGGTGATAAGAATTTTCTCTTTGTCTCAGTACTTTTGGGGCTGGAATATTTCCTCATGGCTGGGGCAGACGGTGACTTTCTAACACATAGTGGAATTGCTCATTTTGACCCAACGGGTGATGCAAGCACTGTAAGTGTGAAGTGGAAGGCATGGCTGGAAGAATTTGAATCCTACGCCGACAGTCGTGGCCTATTTCTAGATACCGGTACAGTTGAACAAAAAGCGCAGAGAAGGGCGTTACTTCTTTTCACTGCAGGACCCTCAGTTCGGGAAACATTTAAGACACTTTTGAATACTGGAAGAAAGGATGAGTACCGGAAAGCGGTAGATGCATTAAATGCACACTATGTAGTGACACCGAATGCTACATTTCAACGCCATTTGTTTCGGAGAACGAGACAAGAAGATGGCCAGACAATTGCTCAGTACGTGACGAGACTACGCCAGCTAGCTGTTGGATGCAATTACATGCCAGCTGATTTGGACAACCAATTACTGGATCAAGTCGTACAGCACTGCAGATCAGATAAACTCAGAAGACGTCTACTGGAAAGAGGGAGTGAGTTGGAACTCACCAATGCTTTAGCTATTGCTGCTGCATTAGAGGCTGTTGAAGGGCAATTTCATACCATGACCCTGAAAGACAACTCAAGCCAGCAAATTAAGAGGCTCTCACATCGCCATAACCAGCCAAGATATATGTCGACACAGGACGTGGAGTGTTATCGATGTGGAAACCGAGGTCACTTTGGAAAAGACCCATATTGCCTGGCCAAAGGCAAAGTTTGCAGAAAGTGTGGAGGCAAGGACTACTTTGCAAAGAAGTGCAAAAGCAAGTCCAATGCAGACCAGGAGAGGAAGAGTACAACTTCCAAAGGCAAAGCCTGGGGGAAAGGAAAGTATCCTGGAAAGAAAGATACCATTCGCCAGATAGACGGTGACGATGATGATACCCAGGAGGAACAGAGTTGTTACCAATTTACGTCGAATGAAGTACATCATGAGAAGGTCCCAGTGATCATTGGTGGAGTGACAGTGCAGGTCATTGTAGACTCAGGCAGTGACAGTAATGTGATTGATCGACATTTATGGGAGAAGTTGAAAAGGAAAAAGATCATCTGTACCTCAAAGAAGTGTTCCAAGAAACTGTATCCATACACAGCAACCAAGCCATTGCAGACCATTGGATGTTTTACTGCAACTGTTGAAGCTGGAGATAAGTACACTGAAGCAGAGTTTATGGTCATAGAAGAGAGGGGAGAACCATTGTTGAGTAGAAGCACAGTGCAAGACCTGGCAATACTTCATATTGGAGCTTGTGTCAATTCAATTCAGTCATACGAGGATATGAAGCAAGAATTCCCCGCAGTCTTCCAAGGAGTAGGAAAGCTGAAAGGTCGACAATTAAAGCTAGCGGTAGACGAAACGGTCAAATCCAAGGCACAACCAATGCGCCGAACTCCGTTTGGACTTCGTGGGAAAGTCGAAGCCAAAATTAAAGAATTGATCGAACAAGACATTATTGAACTGGTGGAACATTCGACACAATGGGTCAGCCCAGTAGTGATTGTGCCCAAACCAAAGGGTGACATAAGACTATGTGTTGACATGAGAATGGCCAATGAAGCTATAATTAGAGAACGACACACTATACCAACAGTGGAGGAAATACTTCAAGAACTAACTACCAGTAAGGTATTCTCAAAAATTGATCTGAAATGTGGCTATCAGCTGGATCCAGGTTCCCGAGATGTAACTACATTTGTGACTCACTGTGGATTGTATCATTACAAGAGACTATCATTTGGAATTAATGCAGCTTCGGAGATCTACCAGTATGAATTCCATCGAGTGATTCAAGGCATTCCTGGAGTTGCCAACATTTCTGACGACATCATAGTCCATGCACCAACGAAGGAAGAGCATGACAAACGGTTGAGGTGTGTACTATCTAGACTACAGGAGGCAGGCCTTACCGTGAATGGAAACAAGTGCCAGTTCGGTGTGTCAGAAATGGACTTCATGGGACATAGACTTACACGGGAAGGACTAAACCCTGCAGAGGCCAAGGTGAAAGCTATTGAAGAGGTACGTGCACCTCAGAATGCAACAGAGGTGAGGAGTTTCCTGGGATTGGTCAATTTTTGTGCAAAGTTCATTCCTAATTTCGCTACAGTGGCAGAACCACTAAGGAAACTAACCAGGAAAGGTGTACCATTTCATTTTGGATCTGAGCAGAAGAAAGCGTTCACAGCGCTGAAGCAAAGCCTGACAGATGCAAAAACTCTTGGATATTACGATCCGGCAGCATCAACCAAAGTCATAGCGGATGCCAGCCCAGTTGGTTTAGGAGCCGTGTTGGTCCAGATGCATGATGGAGGACCAAGAATCATTGCCTATGCCAGCAGATCGTTATCAGATGTGGAAAGAAGATACTCTCAGACAGAGAAAGAAGCACTCGGACTTGTATGGGCCTGTGAGAGGTTCCATGCATATTTATACGGCATTGAATTTGAACTCATCACAGATCATAAGCCATTAGAGGTGATCTATGCACCTAGATACAAACCATGTGCCAGAATAGAGAGATGGGTACTCAGACTACAACCCTACAAATATAAAGTAATCCACATTGCAGGGAAAGCAAACATTGCAGATCCGCTGTCCAGATTGGTGAAGGATGGTGGTCCACAATCCAAGTCAGAATTGGGAACAGAAACAGAGAGCTTTGTACGCTTCGTAGCTATTCAGTCGACACTGAAAGCTGTGACTACGAAGGAGGTCGAGAGAGAATCCGAACGTGATCCAGAACTCAGGGAAGTAAGAGAATGCATACAGAGTGGACAATGGGACAAGTGTACTCACAAGGCTTACATTCCCATTAGAGACGAACTTTGTTGCATCGGACAGTGTGTATTAAGATGTTGCAGAATGGTGATACCGCAAAGATTGAGACCGAAGATCGTATCCTTAGCGCATGAAGGACACCTAGGTATTGATGGTACCAAGCAAAACCTCAGAACCAAGGTATGGTGGCCAAGTTGTGATAAAGACGCAGAGAAATTTGTTAAAACTTGTCACGGATGTCAAATCACAAGTAGGAGTAATCCGCCAGAACCGATCCGGAGTACGCAACTCCCGTCAGGACCATGGATCGACGTAGCTGTTGATTTTCTTGGACCTTTACCGACGGGTGAATCAATTATGGTAGTGATAGATTACTACAGCAGATACTATGAGTACGTGGTGTTGAAGTCCACAACCACTGAAAAAACAATACAAGCGTTAGCAGAGATATTCGCAAGATATGGATTACCTGTTACATTATACTCTGACAATGGCCCACAATTCATTTCAGAGACATTTGCGGAATACATGAGGACCATAGGTATCCACCATCATAAAGTAACTCCGAAATGGCCGCAAGCCAACGGAGAAGTAGAGAGACAAAATCAGTCCATTGAAAAACGATTGAGGATTGCACACGCAGAAGGACAAAATTGGCGAGAAGCATTGCTATCTTATGTGGCTGTCTATCGAGCAACGCCTCATGCAACCACTGGAAAAAGTCCTGCAGAAGCATTTTTTGGGAGAAAAATCCACACAAAAATGCCAGAAATAAAGGAAATCCGAGACGACCAGGAGATGAGGGACCACGATGCTGAAAAGAAAGGTGCAGCGAAGCTGTACACAGATTCGAAACGTGGAGCCAAGTACTCAGACATCATGCCAGGAGATAATGTTCTAGTGAGGCATGAAACTGTTGGTAAGCTAGACACACCTTATTACCATCAACCCTATACTGTTGTATCCAGAAGTGGCAGTATGGTGACAGTCAAGTCTCCGACTGGAGTCCTGTATAAGAGAAATGTATCAAGTGTAAAAAGGTACCAGTTGAGATACATCGAGTGAAGAGGTTGAAAGGCCAATACGAGATGCTGAAACTGAGAGACCTGATGATGTTCCAGAGGCAGTTACCAGCACTCCTGATGAAGTGACTAGAGCGCCAGAAACACCCGAAGCCGTGGTGAGCAGTATGTCCGACACCGAGAGTGAACAACCGAGAAGCGACAACAATATCGCAGGCAGGCCGAAACGAAACCGGAAAGTGCCCAAACGATACGAAGACTTTGTGCCATAGTTTTAATAAGAACTTTGGGACAGTATTTTAATCTTGTATCATAAAGTGCATGTATGAATGCTGTAGGAAGTAAATTTTATGTAGTTGAGTTATAGTATTACCATTAGTTACGATGTTTGTATGTTTCCGAGGGATATTGGTAATTGAAGGTAAAGTTTATTTCTGATTAAAGGAGGCATGTCATGATAATGAATATGTATGAGATGTACCGGAAGTCACGTGGTATGAGAGAGAGATAAGAACACAAGCAAGAGAACAAAGGAAACGGGGAAAATAAAAAGCTACTGAGAAGTTTACCGAAGTTTACCTGATAAAACTTGAGTTTAATGTTTTATTAACTTCACATTTCGGGCCACAAATGTGACACTAATGTCTCTCTCTCTCTCTCTCTCTCTCTCTCTCTCTCTCTCTCTCTCTGAGAGCAAAAGCCTTTTTTTTCTTGCTCTCACATGACCTTCCAGACAGTAAGTTCTCTTTCCAGACAAAGCTGATACTGCCTGTTGTTACATTTGTGGCCCTTTTGCAAACAACAGTCTATCATGAGTATGAGCTCTCTTTCAAAAGCTCCTGCAAAAATTCTGTTTTAGTGTTTGAGTGACCTGCTCTAACAAACCTTTCCCAATTTATCTCCCAAACACCTCTATATACTATGTCACTATAGTAAGATTTTGCAAATGTGTCTGAAAGTTGGTGAGTCATTGCAATTGTTTGGTGAAAATACTGCAATTGAATAGGATTTTTGAACCAGTAATGAGGGAATGACCATCTAATTCCATATCTGGTTGGAGTTCCTTGGGGAGGAATCTTTATTTTGATTGAATGCTCATGTTCCTAATGTTGTTTTCCTTCTGAGATTTTTGGGATTTGGTGGGGTGGTGTGGAGAGGAGGAGGGGAGAGGAGAGAAGAGATGGAGGAGTCAGATATTTAGGTATTGTTAAAGCAGCAATAGTACAAATGCAGTGTTAGGGGTGAATGTTTTGCATGGTAGATGGGCAACCATTCAGGTGGGTTTCTTCAGTGATGTTTGAATTGTATTTATGAATTCCATTTGTTTCATTGTACTCTCGTGTTGTTCCTTGAGTATATATATCTGGATTTCAATCTTTCGCTATTGACAGGGAAAGTTTGTGCTATGTTACAGTTAACAGATTGTGTTACTCAGATTTTGTATTCACTTACCCAAAAGTACAATTTTTTTTTGAGGCTAGTCCTGTTTTTGCTCTAACGGCAATTGCAAAATATAAATACTTGTTATCTTTTTTCTGTCTTGTGGTATATTATGGCAATTTAATTTGCACTATTGTATCTTGTAAGAATTTCAGTGTATCTGTACACTGTACTTGTGTATATGTCTAAATATTGGGGAAGAGACCTTTTTTTATCATCTTGCTCCAATTTTCCTAATTCTAACTTTTTTCAAGCCTGGCACTATTGAATTTAACATGTTGCCGAGATTGTGTGCTAAGCTGTGCAGAAGCCAGAAATAGAGCCTGCAATGTGCCATGCCTTTATAAAATAGTATTGGAAAAGAAAATGTATTGACAAATTTATAGGCCCATGCAAAGATAATGTGTTAATGAATCATTTGCTATTCTTGTGCATGTTTTACAAGAGCTGATGGTAGTCCTGATTTTTGCATTTGCAAGTGGAAAGGCCTTTGCACTTTTTGCATTTGCCTGCCAAAAGTACTTCTGGACAAGAAGAATGCCAAACTATTTTGTAGATTCTTTCCCTCTCTCACCCACTGGCAGCCCCTCATCTTTATTGCATCTGTTTATTTCTTGCCAGCTTTCCCCACGAGTTCAATAAACATTCATTGTATATTGATTTGTAAAAGATGCTTTCGGAATCTGAGCTGTCACACAAGCTGCCACTAAGAAATTTCTACTCTTAACACCCATTGTTCTTAAAACAATACTTTTATTCACTGAAATTCATTAGTCCTGATTTGCAATTTGGCACTAACTATTTTTTGCAAACTTTTCCTCACCTTTTAAAACATCATTCAGGAAAATTGTGCTTTAATGCTAGAAAAGTGGCTAGCCATTTTCCAGGCTAATATATGCATTGAATAATTTTATTAACTAAAAATGGTGGCCACAATTCATAATAATTATTTTAAAATTGCTTCAAAACAAAGTTAATTCTGTCTTGCGATCAAACCCTCAGGTTTGTTTCAGCACATTGAAATAGATATACATTCCTTTCTCTGCATCACTGATTTGATGCATTATTTTTATACTGAGCATTTGAAAGAGAAAAAAAATTTTAAGGATCAAATGTTGCCTGATCTTTTGGAAAAAATAGCCTCATTTTGTCTTCCAGTTTGAAGAGCGTTATTGGATTAGGAGTTGGAGCTGGTGCATATATCCTGACTAGACTGGCTGTAAGTTTCCATTTCCTCTGAAGTAAATTAATATTAGGCTTATAGGTCTATACTGTTATAGAATCATAGTTCTACTGTAGGAGAACAGGCCCAACTTGTCCATGTCAACTTGACTAATTCCATTACCTTTCCTAACTATGTACCTAGCTGAATACCCTTTAAAAATTACAATGATCTCAACCTGTATCACTCTATCTGGCAGCTCGTTCTATGTATCACCACAAAGACATCTCTTGGGTCCCTTCTAAAACTGATTATTTGCATACAGTTTTGTAAATGCCTATTAGGTCCCTCCCCTTCAGGGAGAAAACTCCCAGCCTTGTATATCATACCTACTAAACCTGGTAGCATTCTTGTGAATTGTTTTGCATTCTAGAAAGCTGTGGCATAATGGTAATTTTTTAGGTGCTGGAGCTTATCAAAACGGTAACAAGGTTTGCTGAGACTTGAGAACAGGGTGGGGGGGGGGGGGGGGGGTGGTCCTGCCTCTGCAGCCACATCGTGCTGGAGCTCTTGCGTAGTGGTCCCGGATTGGCCCAGTGAGCTGCGTGAGCGGCACTTTGGTGAGCTCCGACAGCACTGCACCCCTGCTAGAGAGTCTTGTAAACCAACATCAAGTCTTGTGTGTCAGAATCAGAATTTGTGTCATGAAATATGTCATTTTGTGGCACCATTACAGGTGCAGAATTGCTTCAAATTATATATATTTTTTAAAAAAAAATTGGTATAAAAGAAGAGAAAGTGAGGGAGTGCCTGTGGTTCGTTGCCCATTCAGAAATGTGATGGCAGAGGGGAAGAAGCTGTTTTTGTACCATTGGTGTTCGTCTTCGGGCTCCTGTAACCTCCTTCTGATGTCTAGTGAGAAAAGGGCATGGCCTGGTTGGTGAGAGTCCTTCAGGATGGAGGCTGCTTTTTTGATATACTGCCTCTTGTAGCTGTCCCATGATGGTGCTGGCCAAGTTCACAACCCTTTAATCTTTTCCTGTCCTGTGCATTGGCACCTCCATACCAGACAGTGATGCAACTAGTCAGAATGCTCTCCACAGTACACCTGCAAGAAATCGCAAATGTCTATGGTGACGTACCCGATCTCCTCAAACTCCTCACTTAGTATAGCCACTCGTGAGACTTTTTGGTGATTGCAGAATGGATCTTCAGAGATGTTGACACCCATGAATTTGAGATTCTTAAGCCTTTTTCCACTGCTGACCCCCTCTGAGGATTGGTTTGCTTTCTCCTGACTTCCCCCTTTTTGAAGTTCACAATCAATTCCTTAGTTTTGCTAATGGGATCATTTTACATTTATTCTGTTTTTCATTTCAGTAATTAAAGTAAAACAAAAATATGTTTGTTATTGATTTCCTTACATTTTCTCTATTTCAGTTGACTCATCCAAATCTTGTCGAAGGATTATGTCTCATTAATATTCATTGCAATGCCGAAGGATGGATGGATTGGGCAGCAAATAAGGTAATAAAAGTTTGCAGTTGAGCAAGAAAGTTTAGGATAGAGTGGAATGCACAAATATGCTGGAGAAAGTTGGTTACCCTTTACTTCCTATGGATGCTGCTTGACTTGAGTTTCTGCAGCACATTTGTGTATTGTAATAAAAGTATATTGGTGTTTTATTTATTAAGACATTGAACAGTAAATTACAACTTTTTGACATACTATAAATTACTGTATTATGCATTGTAGCAAATATTTTAATGGAAGTAGTGTTGTTTGGTTTATTTTGTGTTCCTAATGACTAATACACTGGAGAACTTCACATTTTAAGAAATGAACATTTTTATTAGTTGTAATAGCTGAGAAGCAGCATTTCTCCAAACAATTAAAATTAAAAACTAACACATAAAGGAGCTTTCCATGTCTAAAAGTTGAAAATAAAAGTAGGGCCAAAAGTGAAGTGATGATGGGGGAAAAGACTGGTCATGTCTGTTTTTTTAAACTGAAACTTATTTCTTGTGTGTACTATCATATGTGTATAATTCATGAAGCAGCATGAAAGATGGAATTACCCATTTCTTGTTCTCTCATCAAGTAAAAAAGAAGGTGAGAAAGTGAAAAAGTTTTGGGAAGATCTAAATCAGGTATTTAAATAAAATTACAAAAAGCAACATACCAAAAAATCCAAAGATCTTTCTTCTAAGTAATACAAGAAGTAAAGAATTAGGCCTCAAACTGGATGAAGCACAAAAAAGATTTATTATGATAGCCTTAGCTGTAGCAAAAAAAATGTATAATGTCAACTTGGAAATCAGAAGAGAGCCTGAGAGTACAGCAATGGTACATGGAAAAGAATAAATGTATTCCATTGGAAAAAATAAAATATAATTTAAAAAAAAGTAGTCATATTATTTGAACAAATTTGGGAACCTTACATGGAACATAACAGAGAGGGCTTGCCTCGGACCTCCACCCCTAAAATGAGAAAAAGACAAAATGACTTGATCCAGTGTGTAAAAGTAGATGACACATTTTTCTTGTTTATTTTCATTGTGTAATGACATTGTTTAATGGTCTTATTGTGTTGTATATTTTGAACGTTTAATGGGTTGGGAGGGGGGTGGGAAGGAGGGAGGGAAGGGAGGGGGTAAAAGGGGAGAAAATGACACTGTATATTCAAGAGGGAAATGTTTGTGTATATTGATTAATATGGTTTATAGTGTGAAAAATATATTTTTTAAATTAAAGACCACAGCAGAGGAAAAATGCAAATTAATCCATGGGAACTCGGGGGGGGGGGGAGTTTTTCTAATGTGCTTGGATAACAATTTATTGATAATGTGTAGTTATCTGCTGACTAAGTCTTTGAGAATATGAAGATCCTTCAAAAAATTTTTACTATAAAAATTGAAATGTGATGCCTGACGTATTATGAACAAAGCCATCCAGAGCATAAAATAATCTGCCAGTGCTGCAGCATCAATTCTTTTTAAAGGTTGGTGGGGAAAGGGAGAGGAGGGGAGACGATTGACATTTCAGTTTGAAGCCCTTCATGCCTTTATAAATGAATTCAACCCAAAATGTAAACCATTCCTCTTTCTTTCTCATCTCTTCTTCCCCATCTCCCTTCACTGATGTAACTCAGCACACTGAATGCCTCCTTTTTGTTTATGTATAAATAAGATGGGTCTCATGGGGATTATGGTTTGAATTCCAACAGGTGAAACCAGAAAATTAGTAATTTATTATCTTTAGAGGTTTATAAAATCACAAGGTGCACAGTTAACTTAAATGGTCTGTTTTCCCAGGGTAAGGGAATCTAAAATTAGATGGCAAAGATTCAAGGTGAGAGGAGCAAGATTTCAAACTGACCAGAGGGGTGTCGCCTTCACACATATTGGCGTACAGATATAAAACAAACTGCCTGAGGGAAGTAGTGAACATGGGGTCAATTGTATCCTTCAAAAGACATTTAGAAGGTGCATAGAGGGATATGTGGCCGAATGAAGGCAAATGGAAACTTGCTTATTTGGCACAAACAAGTTGGGCTGAAGTGCCTATTTCCAAATTGCAGAACTCTTGACGCTTATTCTGAAGTTATTGCCGAGACGTGGAAAGAAAAATCAAATTGTGAATGACATTTGTACTAAACTCTGTTAGCTTTTTGTAATCACTGCTACCACATTATAAAGCCAAAGTACCTTGTTTTCTGTGTGGTTCTTGATCCTCTTGAATTTTACTGCCGACTTCCTCACTTGCATTGTTTCATGCAAGTTTTCATCAAGAATTAGTTTTCAGGGGAAAAGGAATTGGGCACAAAGTAAGGAATAATTGGTTTTTTAAAACTTTTCTCCTAGTTTACTGAATGGACTTCTAACTTGACGGATGTTGTGATCACTCATCTGTTCAGTAAGGTAAGTTCAGTGTTCACATTTCATTTGCATCAAAGTAAGGAACATCACGACACTGGTACGAGTTTAATCCAGTTTGTTTGTCTTCAAATGGAATAGAAGTTGCATAATTTGAATTATCTAAGAATCTGCATGGTCTTTGGACTCCATGAACACTCTCTCAGGAATTTATTTATCTGGCCTTGTATGGAAGGTCAGAGGATGGGGAAAATTAAACGGTATGTAGTGTCTTATGATAGCCCCGGCCTCTGGTTAGTGCACTGCTATGTGTGTAGCACTATCATTCGGAAATACCTGGAAAGGTGAGATTTTGTGAGAAACTGCAGGGAATCCAATTGCATAACACTGCCATCCTGCATTTTGGTCATCTTCATCTCGTCCATGAGAAATGCTGTGCCAATACATTTTCAGAAAGATATCAAGAACAGCAGTGGACATGACTAAATTATCAATCTAATAAGCTCTAGTGGAAGTCCATCAAGGTGCTTTTTTTAAAAAAAAAATAAAATAAAATAATAAAATTTGAAAGCAAAATACCAAATCCAGCTAAGTAGTGGATCTTGGCAAATCTCTAGCCTGATGCATTCAGTTGAGAATTGAGGGAACAGAAGGATGTTCAAATGAAGTGAAACCAGAAAGTCTGCAGGCAGAGTGATTATTAATACACAAAAGTGGTTGTGATGAAAGGAAGATGATCGAAGCAACTGAAGGTGATTTGGTTAAGGCACTAATTATGTTGTGAGACTGGAGGATTGACTTCCATAGAATTGTACAGCACAGAAGCAGGCTGTTGTGACCCATGCCATCCTCTTGCAACCATATTTTTTCCTTTTGAGCAAGGTACGACTTCTACACATTTCTGTTCCAGTTCACATCAATTAACTTCAATTTCACCATTGAGCCTTAATGTTGAATGCTGCCTTGAAGTTGAGGGTTACTCTGACCCAGTTTTAAACCACAAGACATAGAAGAATCAGCCCATCGAGCCTGTACTGTTATTCAAACATGAGTTGATCTATTTTCCTACTCTGCCCCACTATCTGTCCTGTAACCTTTGATGCCCTAGCTAATCTAGAACTTTATCAATCTCTACCTTAAATACACCCAACAACTTGGCCTGCACAACTGCCTGTGGGCAACAAATTCCACAGATTCACCACTCTCTACCTTAAGAAATTCCTCCGAATCTCTGTTCCAAGTGGCTGCCCTTCAATCCTGAAGTTGTGCCTTCTTGTCCTAGACTCTCCCATCTTGGGAAGCAACCTTTCTATATCTACTCTGTCCATGCCTTCCATCATTTTAAAACATTTCAATGAGATTTCACTCATTCTCCTAAATTCCACCAAGAGCTGTCAAGCATTCCTCATATGACCCTTTCATTCCTGGAATCATCCTTTTGAATCTTTTCTGAACCCTCTCTCATGTCAGCATATCCTTTCTTAAACCAGGAGTCCAAAACTGCTCATAGTACTTTGACGACAACAACTTCCAACACTTTTGTTAGACTTGAGCATTATACATTGTAACTAACAACAGTTTCTTATGGGGTCATTGTAACCCGAAAGCTGTTGTCAGCAATTCTCTAGTTCCAAAGATGGAGGCAGCACAATTCCCTTTTTCCCTTTTTAAAATTTGAATGGAGTAGGATGGTTAACATGTTTCATTCATTAATATGTAGGCTCCTTTTTTAAACTTTTGAAGATTTTGAATTATTTGAGACATTCAAAATCATTTTGAATCGCTAGTTTATGTTAAGTTGAAGAACCATGGGCAGCTGTTAGTTTTCTCCCTCCTGCGAGTAGGGCTTGATTTGGCTCTCCGACGACAAAAGAGCCTGGTAACTACAGCGTCAGCACCAAGGAATTTTCTAAACCTTTTCCACAAGTTCTCATTGTGAAGATTACAAAAGCTAAGGGCAGAGCACCAGTAGTATTTGCTGGTAACACCCATTTGGCTTGAATTGTGAACTCTTGATCCTTGACCTTGTTTTGAAAATGCAATGAGCTAAAATTTCATATGTTTGGGTGAGTTATGATTGTAGTTGGCATTTATCTAATATGTATGTAATCCAATTTTAGGATGAAGTACATGCAAATCCTAATATGATCCAGATGTTCCGCAATCATATTTCTACTAGTCTGAATCACCACAATCTTCAGCTTTTTGTTGACTCGTACAACAGGTAATGTAACACTGGATTGCTGTTATTTTCAAATAACTAAACCTGTTAACTTTGGATGCTTCCATTTGATTGGAGCAGCTAATATAACCTCAATATTAATTTTTTTAAAGAGTAGAGCAAAAATGCAGAATTCTAGCCTGAAGTTGGTAGAAAGGAAAAGGCTATAATTTAAAATAACAAATTAGACAAAATCGACATGGATTTATGAAGGCAAGGGGCAAATCTGCTCGAGTTTGTTTTCAGGTTTTTTGAGATTGGATGGGAAAACCAGTGAATGTGATGCAGTTGGACTTTCAAATGCTTTCATAAGGTCCCCATGCAAGATTGTAGTGCATGGAGTAAAGGGCAACATTGGTGTCAGGAAGTGGAGTGCAAGTGAATGAATCTTGGTGACAGGCAAAGACTTGTGGGCTGACATCAGTGGGATCAGTACTGGGTTTCTTGCTGTTCATGTTTATGATTTGAAGGGGATATTACATTAATTTCCTCAAAAGTTTATGAATGGTACGAAGTTGGCAGGAGAGTAAACTGAGGGATGATGCAAATAATCTTCTGGAGGTTTTGGGCATGTGCCCGGTAGATGTAAAATAATGTGGTTGAAAGTGCGATTAATTCAACTTCCTGTTAATGCCAAAGTGAATATCAACGGAATGGCAATAGATTAGGAAAGGGGCACACTTGTTAGCTGAAGGTGCAGATGCTGCAGACTATAGTAATTGGAATCCTGGTCATCTTAAAAGAATTTGATATGCAGGTGGAGATGTCTTGCTGCATGAGTGTGTGCAGTTTGGTCCCCTTTAACCGAGGAAGGGTGTTTTTGCAGTGGGGACCATTCATCAAGGGTTGACTAAACTCGTCCATGGGATGAAAGGACTGACTAATGAAAAGAAATTGGATCAGTGGGTTGGTTTGTATTGGCTAGATGTGGAAGATTAGGAGGAGGGATAACACTAAGTAGACAGTGCCAGGTAGTGCATAGCCTGGAGGGATCATCTCAAGATGGGGGACAAGTCATTTTGGACTGGGAGTTTTTTCTTGGATTGGATAGTGTCTGACACTTTTTTCCCTAGAATACAAGAGGCTGAGGGGTGACCTTGCAGTATAATCATGAGGGGCATAGATGGGATAAATAATCACAGCATTTTTGCCAGGGTAGGGAATTATAAAATTAGAGGGAATAGGATTCGGGTGAAAGGGAAGAGATTTAAGAGTCCTGAGTTGCATCTTTTTCCACACAGAAGGTTGAGGCAACAAAGCTGCCAGATGAACTGGTAAAGGCAGGAGAAATTGTCATGTTTTTTTAAAAACATTTAGATTTGGAAGAATATGGGCCAAACACTGGCAAATGGAATGATTTCAGATAAGATCCAGTCATCATGGCAGATGGGCCAATTTCCATGGTTTTGTGAACCTAAAGTTAAGTTTGGGACTGAAGTTGTGATGTCATAAAATTAAAGCAATGGAAATACTCAGCAGAATGAATAGGTTCAATAATTTTGTGGCTGTTGTGTGTCATCACATCTAAACCACAGAGATAAAATAGCATATACACCTAGAAATTTGTTTGAATAACCTCTGAAAAGTTGGCATTGCACAGACGGCAGTTTGCATTACAGGATATTGAGAATCTTTATGCACACTTTTTGGGGGTGGGGTGGGGGAGGAATTGGCACCTTTGGTTAATGTCCTTTTTTTTTTATATATGGTGTTTCTGTTGTCAGCCATAACTTATCATTGGTATAACATTAGATTTCAGTGAGATTATCAAGGACTAGAGCAATTCATACACAGAAAACCCTGTGCTGATGACTCCAGGATAGCTTAATTTACGGAGTAGGTTATGTTACTGGCATTCACACACACTGCTGCTGAAGTCTATGCAAATGAATCAAAATTTGAAAGAATTTGAGGTTTTGGTTACCACACCCAGATGATTTAAATACTTTGGCTTGAGCATTGCTCAGGCATTGCAAGAATGAACACATTGGAGACAGCTTATGCTAGAGTAACACAACTGGAAAAATAGCATCCATGGAAAGCAATAAGTAGTTGATATTTTGGCCCAAAATGTTGACTGTTTATTGCCTTCCATATACCTTGTCTGACCTGCTGAGTTCCTCCAGCATTTTGTGTGATGTTCCAGCATCTGCAGTCACTCTCCTTTGCCTCAAGACTGCAGATGCTGGAATCTGAAACAAAGCACAATCTGCTGGAGCAACTTTACAGCTAGAACAGTATCAGTGAGAGAAAAAGAATGATCTGATTTTTTTTTTTGGCTTTGATCCTGTCTGGACTGCAGGTGGAAGATGGAGAGTATCACATGGACTGCATGGGAGGAATCAATAGGAGATTGGAGAACCAGGGAGCACAAGTGTGGAAGTGGAGGCAGATGATTGCCAGATGCCAGACAAGAGAGACAATGGATAAAATGGTGGAGGAAGAGTATTTGTATCGGGTGGGGGTAGGAGACAGCTGTAGAAGGGTGATTAGTGGACATGGAGTATAGTAATTGCAGGCCTTTTTTCTTTTATCTCCAGTTTACTCCATTGAGCTTTTGACCATTATTCACTCTTCCAGCAGGGAGTTGCAATGAGTAGGTACTGTCTGTTTGTCATATGGGTTGTGAGTCAGCTTGCCAAAACGCAGCAGCACCCTGGTCATCAGATTTGATAATATTGGGCTTGATCCTCATTCAGCTCTAGGTTTAAGGAATGCAACAACGTTTACAAATTTGGGTGTTGAGTGAAATATACCAACATGCTGGAGAAATTAAACTGGTTACGCAGGTAAAGGGCAACCAAAGTTTTGGTCCTGGTCCCTTTGTCAGGTATAAGCAGAAACAGGCACACCCTAAATAAAAAGATGGGGAGAGGAAGGAGATAAGGGGAGGAGTACAGGTGTGGGAGGGTAGAAAAGAAAAAAAATCTGAAGTGATGAGAGAGGCTTGAGGGTCTCTCTTTGTAGGAGAGGGAAGTGGGTGGGGAGCTAGAGGAAAGGAGCCTACTGGGATAGGGAACATGAGAGACTCTGGCCGGGGTTGGGGGGGGAAATAAAGGAAATAGAAATTGATATTAATGCTGTCTGGTTGGAAAGTGTCCAGACAGAAAACAAAGTTTTGCTTCTCCAATTTGAAGGTGACCTCAGTTTGACAGTACACGAGGCCATTGCCAGGCATGTCATGTGGCAATGGTGTGTGCAATTGAAATGGCTGGTCACTAAGCTCCTTGCTGTTGGACAGATTCCTTCAATTAAGCAAATGATGCTTAAGAAGTTATTGTTCTGGAATGGGTGCAGAAAAGATTCACGAGAATGTTAGAAGAACTGGTGGGTTTTAAGTTAAAAGGAGCTGGATTATCTGAGGCATTTTTTTCTGGAGGATGGTAAGGTAAGGAGGGGAATCTTTGAAGAGGTGTGCAAAACTTTAAGAGGGCTAGATAAGGTCATAATCCCATCGTAGATGGTCTAAAACGACAAAGAATAGATTTAAGGTGAGAGGGGAGGAAAATCTTTAAAAATGAACCTGGGGCACTTTTCCCCCACAGGGTGGTAATTATGTGGAAGGAGCTCTGCTGCAAGAAGTAGTAGAGCCAGGTTCAATTGTTCTGCAACTTGCATTGTTTTCTGTCACAGTTGTGAATTCTCAGGGGAAAAATATCCTTTCTTTAATTTACATTTTTAGAGATGCAAAACGGTGATGAGTTGTTCCAATATACGAGCGTGCATAGCTCATCATATCCATATGACTAATTAACCTCCTAACCCATATGCCTTTGAAATTTGGGAGGAAACCCACATATTCACGAGGAGAACGTAGAGACTCTTTATACAAACAGTGGAGAATTTGAACCAGTGTAGTTGGTGCTGGAAAAATGTTTCATTAACCACTACAATATCTGTGCCACTGTTTGATTATCCTTTTCTATAAATACAAAACATCAACTACTTTTTAAAGAAATAATGATATTTAAGGTCCTTGTTCTGTGTCCAGGCTGTGGACGATCCAATTACCAGTAGTGTGTGATGGATTTCATTCTAGAAGTGAACAAGCAGTCATGGTTTTTCTATTCGCATCTATCTCCCACTAAATGAGAAAGAGTATTTGTGCATTGTACCCTGCATCTATTTGAATGGGTGGGGGAGGGAGGGGTACTGTCATATATTAGCAGCACACATTTAATAGAATCATTTAATGTTTTTCTCCAGTCGAAGAGATTTGGAGATTGAGCGACCTCTTCCTGGACAGCATCACCAAAGAGCTACATTACAGTGAGTTAAATTGATATAGAAGCTTTTGTTTAACATCTCAAGCTAAATTTGGAAATGTTGGTTGTATATGTTTTTATATTAATTTATTAACTGCTGTAATTATTTGGGGGTGTCAGTAGTACAAATGACCAAAATAACTGCTGCATTTCAGTCCCATACTCCTGATCTTCAGTCACCCAGTGATGAGGGGGCTGGGTTGCTCAGAATTTTGTGGTTGGTTTGCTCCTGGGCCTGACCAAGTTGGCTATTCGTGGGTCCAGGCAACGGGCCATCAAAAGTTCGTCCTGGACTGACTGCCTGCCCAACTTCTGGAGTCGCTTCCATGCCTGGGTGTCTCTAAGGAAAGAGCATGTGGTGTCCATGGATACAATGGGGAGATGATGTTGATCCTGTTTTAATTTGAAGCTGTCAAAAGTGTGTAATTGAACTACTGTAATTGAATGTGATTTCTTATAATCACTGAATAAACTACCTGTATTAAAAGGAAAAGATGACTGAAATAACTACTCATTTTAAAAAAAAAAAATCAAGTGTATCCTAATGTAGAAGGCACAGTAATATGCTAGGTAAATAGTTGGATTAACTGGTGAGTGAGCATCCTGATCAAATTTATTGTCAGAGTACATATATGACATCACATACAATTCTGCCATTCTTTTTCCTGCAGGCCTGGCAGAATATCAATAACCCTAACCATAAACTGTACTTGAGGAGAAAGAAATGTAAACAAATTGTGCAAATTCAGAAAATAAATATTCCGTAATAAATAGTGAGGGTCCTTAAAATAGTCTCTGAATGAGTCGGTTGTCAGGAGTCTTGAGGTGAAGGAGTAGCAGCTGCTCCTGAGCCACTGGTACAGTGTATGAGGCTTGTGGCCCCTGTACCTATTTCCTATGGCAGCAACAAGAACAGCATGTCCTGGGTGCTGTGGATCCTTGATGATTGTTGCTGCTTTACGACAGCATGTTCATGTTTCACGTGGATGGTCTCAATGGTGGGGAGAGTTTTGTCTGATGTACTGGACTGTGCGGGCTTTCTGCCCAGAGGGATTGGTGCCCCAATACCAGGCTGTGATGCAGGCAGTCAGCACACTTTCCTCAACACATCTACTTGCACTTCTGGTGACATACTGAACCTCTGCAAAATCCTGAGGAAGTAGAGGCACTGATGTGCTTTCTTCATGATGGCATTAGTGTGATAGGTCCAGGAAAGGTCCTCCAAAACAGCAAGTGCCAGGAATTTAAATTTGTTCATCCTCTCAACCTAATTTTCCCCCAATGATAAATGGATTATACACCTATGGTTTTCCTTTCTTAAAGTCTACAGTCAGCTCCTTGGTCTTGGTGACATTGACTGTGAGGTTGTTGTTTGAAAACTTGGCTGAATGGTTTACTATCTCCCTCCTCTATCCTGACTCATCGTCCCCTCCCCATACAGTGGTGTCATCAGCAAATTTGTATATGGTGGTTGTCAAATCACACTACACAGTCCTAGGTGTAGAGCGGGCCACCATGTAGACAACCCTGTGGTGCTCCGGTGCTTATGAAGATTGTGGAGGAGATATTCTTGCCAGTCTACACTGTTTATGGGTCTGGAGGTGAGGAAATCTAGGATGCAATTGCCCAGTAGGGTCTTGGGAGTTGCTGATCAGTTTTGAAGGGATGATGTTGTTGAATGTCAAACTGTATAGTCAATCAAGAGTATCCTGATGTCTGCATCTCTGCTGTAGACATGTTGCAGTAAGCATCCATGGCGCCACTCAGACAGGATCTGATGTGCTTCAATGCTAGTCTCTCGAAACACTTTATCACTTTGGATGTTAATACCACTAGTTGATAGTTGTTTAGGCAGTTTACCATATCGTTGATTGAAACCTATTCAGAGCCAGCTCTTCAGCGCTTGACGTCCTGCTTTGCGGAAACTGCCAAAATGTTTGGCCTGGAAGTCAGCCTGAAGAAAACTGAGGTCCTCCATCAGCCAGCTCCCCACCATGACTACCAGCCCCCTCACATCTCCATCGGGCACACAAAACTCAAAACGGTCAACCAGTTTACCTATCTCGGCTGCACCATTTCATCAGATGCAAGGATCGACAATGAGATAGACAACAGACTCGCCAAGGCAAATAGCGCCTTTGGAAGACTACACAAAAGAGTCTGGAAAAACAACCAACTGAAAAACCTCACAAAGATAAGCGTATACAGAGCCGTTGTCATACCCACACTCCTGTTCGGCTCCGAATCATGGGTCCTCTACCGGCACCACCTACGGCTCCTAGAACGCTTCCACCAGCGTTGTCTCCGCTCCATCCTCAACATCCATTGGAGCGCTTACACCCCTAACGTCGAAGTACTCGAGATGGCAGAGGTCGACAGCATCGAGTCCACGCTGCTGAAGATCCAGCTGCGCTGGATGGGTCACGTCTCCAGAATGGAGGACCATCGCCTTCCCAAGATCGTGTTATATGGCGAGCTCTCCACTGGCCACCGTGACAGAGGTGCACCAAAGAAAAGGTACAAGGACTGCCTAAAGAAATCTCTTGGTGCCTGCCACATTGACCACCGCCAGTGGGCTGATAACGCCTCAAACCGTGCATCTTGGCGCCTCACAGTTTGGCGGGCAGCAACCTCCTTTGAAGAAGACCGCAGAGCCCACCTCACTGACAAAAGGCAAAGGAGGAAAAACCCAACACCCAACCCCAACCAACCAATTTTCCCTTGCAACCGCTGCAATCGTGTCTGCCTGTCCCGCATTGGACTTGTCAGCCACAAACGAGCCTGCAGCTGACGTGGACTTTTTACCCCCTCCATAAATCTTCGTCCGCGAAGCCAAGCCAAAGAAGAAGAAGAAAGATTGAAACCTATTTGACTTTTCTGGAGTAAGATGATAAAGATATCTGAACACACTAGCCATTTGGTCAGCACTTTTTAAGCACTTGGCTGGGTTCTCTCTCTGGACTGGATGCTTTCCTTGGATTCACTTTCCTGAAAGCAGCCCATATGTCCCCTTCAGATACTCACAGGAGAAGATTGTCAGGGAGCGTGGGGGTTCGCATTGGTTCTTCCTCCTTCTGGTGGTCAAATTGGGCATAGAAGACATTGAGCTCATTTGGGAGTGAAGTTTTGTTGTTTCTTACTGTGCAAAATTTTGTTTTGAGATTAAGCTTCTCATTTTTTAAGAATAAATTGGATAGATACATGGATGGGAGTGGACTAGAAGGTTATGGAATGGGTGCAGGTCAGTGGGACTAGTGGAATGATGCTTCAGCACAGTCTAGAAGGGCCGAATGGTCTGTTTTCTGTGCTGTGGTCTTCTATGGTTCTAGGTTTGTGCCCTGCCACACAGTTTAAGGGCATCCTTTGATTCCATTCTCATTCAGAATTCCATTTTGCCTGGGAGATAGCTTTCTGTAAGTCATTCATCCGCCTTGTTTTTGACTTCTGATCTTGAATGTCTGTGATCTGACTCGGCAAGTTTTGGATTTCATTGTTCATCCCGGGCTTATGATGGGGGAAAATTATGAATGATTTGGTGGAGACCACAGATGTTCTACTGAAGTCTGCATTAACTCAGTTGTAATCATTCAGATCCTCAATTGAGTTCTTGAACATTGCCCAATCCAGTGACTCATAACAATCCTGTATTTCTTCAGCCTCCTGCAACCACTTTCTGGCTGTCCTAATCTCTGAAGCATCTTATTTTGGGCTCTCTCTGCAGGTAGAAGGAGCATCACCCAGTGATCTAACTTGCCAAGATGATATCTATGGAAATAACTATAGACTTTTGTTTTCCTAATGTATCAATGATCAAGTTTGTTGGGATCTCTGGAGGTGGTTGGATCAGCTAGTGATGGAATGGCAGAGTAAACTTGATGGTCCAAATGACCTACTGCTCTTATGGTATAGTTGGGTAGGATTGTCTTAAGATGGACCTGATTAAAGTCACCAACTATGATTTGTAGGGCATCAGAGTGGGCTGCTTCTTGTTTACTTACTACGTCATGAAATTGCAAGTGCCCATTTGTAATACGCAGAGGGAAGAATATAAATTCGGAAAGAATCACTGATGAGAACTCATGGGGTAGATACAAGGATCTGCATTTAATTGACATGTGCTCAAAAGCAGAAGAGCAGGAGGTTGACATGACTCCAAATGGTTTTGATCCAGTAGTACAGGAAAACTTGCATGTCATGGGACAACATGGGTTCAGATTCCCCAACAATCCTTCAAAAGGAGCACTGAAGTGAGTAATATCATCCAATGTACCACTGAGGTAGTGATTTGTGCCCAGTCATGTTTCAGTAGTGAAATAGAACAATGCTGAGAAAACATTATTTTTGTCTGTGATTGGAAATTGTTGGGATGTGCAAGGAAATTAATGTTGTGCCGTTAAATGTTAGGGCATACTTTAACAAAAACTGACAAAACTCTGGAAGAATTAGTGTCTTGTAATGCATCAATTGTTCATAATTTATATTAATGATTTGGATGATGAGGTGGTTAACTGGGTAAGTAAATACACAGACGATACAAAAATAGGGGGAGTGGTGGATAGTGAGAAGGTTTTCAGGGATTACAGAGGGATTTGGTTTGTCTGGAAAATTGGGCTGAAAGATGGCAGATGGAATTTAATGTAGAGAAGTGTGAGGTGCTTTATTTCAGAAAAAATAATTAGAATAGGACATATGTAGTAAAGGGGAGGACATTGGGGAATGCACAAGAACAAAGATCTTGGAGTTATGATGCAGTGTTCCTTGAAGGTGGATTCCCATGTTGACAGGGTGGTTAAAAAGGTATTTGGTATGTTGGCCTTCATAAATCATAGCATAGAATATAGGAGCTGGGAAATGATGCTGTGACTGTTTAAGGCATTAGTGAGGCCAGGTTTGGAGTATTGTGTTCAGTTCTGGTCTCCAAATTATAGGAAGGAGAGGTGGAGAGGGTGCAGAGAAGATTTACAAGGATGTTGCCTGGCTTAAAATACCTAGAGTACAGAGAAAGACTGAAGAGGTTAGGTCTTTATTCCTTGGATCGTAGACAGTTGAGAGGGGATTTGATAGAGGTGTTTAAAATTATGAAGGGAATAGATAGACTAGATGCGAGTAGGCTCTTCCCCCTGAGAGCGGGGGAGGTTGAAACATGACACAAGTTGAGGGTAAGGGGGCAAAATTTTAGGAGAAACATTAGAAGATGCTTCTTCACTCAGAGAATGTAGCTGAATGGAATAATCTTCCGGAGGAAATAGTTGAGGCAGAGTAGATTCTTTCATTTAAGAGGAGGCTGGATATATACATGGATAGGAGGGGGTTGGAGGGTTATGGGCAGAGAATAGGCGGGGGGGGATCTAGCGGAGTTGTTTGAGTGAACCGGCGTGGACTTGAAGGGCTGAGATGGACTGTTTCCATCCCATAAACTGTTATATAGTTATTATAATTATTAGTGAAATACTGGTCTTGGCATTTATTGGAGTCAGTGATGTAATGAACTTTTTTTTTTGCCTCTAGATGTCCTACCTTGTTGGTGGTTGGAGACAGTTCACCTTCTGTGGATGCTGTGGTATGTTGATGTGGTGCAGTTTTTAATGGAGTGATATCCAAGAAAGGAAGTGGAAATGTTCACATTTGAGTTAAAATTATATTTGTGGGCTTGTTTTAAATTACTCTATGTAAGTACTGTAATGAACATTTAAAAACTGTTTCAAGCACTGTGGTAATTGTGGAGATAAAATAAATGTTGCATAACTCCAGCAACACAGGTTTAATCCTGACCTTGCATTGTGTAAGGTTTTGCATATTCTCCCATGGTTTTCTTCTGCTTCCCAAAGAGATGCTGGTTTGTAGTTTAATTGGTTATTCTCATTTATTCAGGTGCCTTGCCATTCGATGTGGGTGATCATGTCTCTCCATCTTTCATGATCTCTGACCCTCCGAATTGTAGTTGGCTCTTCTTCAGTGAAGACTCCATCTTTGAGCTGAGATTGTAAATGCTGAGTTCATGATTATAGGAAAAAAATTACTTCATTGGTTTCCTGTTGCTGTCTTCAGATGCAGTGACTATGGCCATTGATCAGCAGATTCATCTGCCCAGCATTTTTAGTTTTACAACCACAAATTCCAATATGTAAAATCTGCTTGTAAAACCATCCACCATCTGCATTCCATGACTTCACATGATCCTGAGTCTAAACAGGTACTACACCTTGCCCAAGTGTGACCTGTAGGCTGTCAGTCTGAAGGAATGCCTTGCACCTCCTTTTGCTAAGCAATTGCGCAACACCAACACTGATATTCTAGATTATCAAAAATATAGCTGGAGGTTGAGAGAGTAGATACAGAAAAAAGTTGAGAAATGGAATTGCTGTGAAAGTTGGCAGAGAGTCAATGGATCACTTTCTCTATTGTGTGAAAACCATATTTACAATGTTAAAGAATTGAGGGCATTGCAGATTTCTTGATCCACCATTACCAAAGCTTTGAGCCATATGTTAAATCTGTCAAACACTGATTTGGTTCACCAAGAATATTGTACCTAATTTTGTTCACTTAACTATCCTAAACCAAGATTCTCTCTCATGGAGAGAGGTAAATTGATCTAGTCCTTTATTGTCACTGGTGCTCTCTGACTTGAATTGGAATGGCAATCACTTTAGGTCTATTGAAGGTTTGACCAGGTAGATGGTGAAATCTTTTAAACTTATTTGAGGAATTGTTATTTTGGGAATACGTCTTGCAGCTTGGTATGGGCCAAAAAGCTTCCATTTAAGAAGGCTGTAAGTTAATGAAAAGATGTGTTTTGTGTAATGCTCATTTTGTTAGAGTTTGAAGCTCTCTTATCAATGGTTGAATAACTTGCTAACTGGCAATTCTTATTTTCTTCTGTTATTGCAGCAAGTGTTGTGAACAGTGACACTTGACAAGAACCTATTGACAAGTGGAATTTTTATGCCATGTTTTTTCAGTTTCAGCATGTATTATTTTCATCTTTTGAGATTAGCCAAATTACTAGGGCCCCCTCCTGATAATTTGCAATGCAGATTGTGATACAATTGTGTTTTTTTAACCCAGGTTGACTGTAATACAAAGCTTGATCCAACAAAGACTACTCTGTTGAAGGTAATGCAAATGTGGTTTCCATCTGAACTAGTCTGAGATGAAGCTTTCCTTGCTGCAAAAGAACCAAAATGCATATAAACCCACTTTTTCCCCATAAAATATGGTTGCTAATGGACTCCCTCTTTAGTAGAGAAAAGCTTGAATTTATTTCATCATTTCCATTAGTTTTGGTCTTCAAGGAAAACAAGATGGTATAGGTTATCAAATTGTCCTTTAGGAAGTGTGATCCTTCAATTTGGGTGAATTTTGAATGTCAATGACAGTGCCAAACATTCAATATAAATTACAGGAGATTAGTCTGGGGTGAAATTTTTTAAAATTGATGAAATTATTTGACAGCTCAAGCAACAATTCTTGCATAGAGAAGCAGAGCTAATATTAAAAAAAGAAATGATTTGCGAAGTTATAAATGTGAGGGGCAGACTTGGATTCCCAATGATAAATACAGTACAACTCTGATTATCTGAAATGGAAGGGACTGGGCCTATTTCAGGTAAACAATATTTTTGGATAACTGGTCATTTTTAAAAACAACCCAGTAGCAACAGCAAATCGCTTGTAACAGTAAACAAAGGATGAATCCAACTCCAAAAATTTGAAATTCTACTTAAGGGTTTTCCAAACATTTTTCAATCTGTATCAATATTTCAGCTCCAAAATACTTTTTCAGATAATTGAGAATTTCTGATTGTTTTGGATAACTGAGAATAACGGATAATCGGACATGTAGAGTATCTGTTTTGTTGAAACCTGTAGCGGGTGGGAGTTGAGCTTGGAATTAATATTGGCCAGATTTTTCCTGATTGCTGCCATATGATTGGAAAGCTACACGCGAATGGGAATACGGGAAAGAAGCCATATAGGACTATGCAGTTGGGGTCAGTTGATGATGCACCTCCTGAGTACCTGATCTCCCTCACAACAGTTGTACATGTTTTTGCTTGTAGGCCTAATGGTAATTTTCAGAAGGGAAGCAAATCTTCCAAAAGGAGTATTTTAAATCTAAAAATGACTATCTAGCAAAATATACATAAATTAAATCTTGTCCCAAGACTGTAAACTGTGCATATAAGCATTTTTTCAATGTAGCAAATCTAATTCAGTAATCAATATGACTGTTAATGGAGCTATACTTGTACTTTAACTTTTGTGTGGCATTTTGGGTTAACTGTTTCCTCCTTTGTTTGAAATAGATGTCTGATTGTGGAGGATCACCACAGATTGTTCAGGTATATTTAAATCTCTATTTTTATAATTGTTGGACTAGTTTGTTTCCTTGTCCTTTCTTTTTGAATTTTCCTCCTTTCCGAAGAGATTTTTTTGGGTGGAAAGGGAGTGTGGGCAGATACAACTGCATTCATTCCTAGCTTAGCACAACCCTGTAGAATGTTGATCTGTAATTATGCTTTTGGTCCTGAAATCTGAACGCTTACTCCTGTAGATAGGACCACCCCCACCCCACCCCCCAATATTTAAAAAAAAAAGCTACTTTGGTGGCATTGAAACATGAAAGTCTGTAATCGCTGTGATGGTAGTAATGTTATGTGCCCATTGGTGATAAAGATGTAAAAATGATTTTTCTTGCTTTAAGTAAGAGCCCAGGCCTGAAATGTTGCTTATCAAGTTCATTTATCATCTGATTGTACAGGTGCAACCTGACAAAGCGTTTTCTAGCCTTCAGTGCAAAACACTAAATACTCATCGAGGCAAATGATACATATGCAGAGTACTGGGATACAAATAATAAAGAAAT